>NW_026866047.1:0-151878 GCF_026571515.1 Ruditapes philippinarum | reverse complement strand
AAGGGAGCAATTTCAACACTAATAAGTGCCTTAAACAGTCGTCTGATAACAATTCCTGCTTCAAGTATGAAATGTCAGATAAGACAATGAAAAATCCATACATCAAAAGATAGCTTGCATGGCCTACTGGGATAAGATGTTTTAAAGGCAATGCCATTCCATTTAAAGTGGACCAAAGAACATGAAAGTAAATATGTACAAGATGGGGTTTGATGCGACATAACAAACATTATCATTCTGATATTGTTATTCTGATAGAAACACATTAGATTAATGTTGCGAATTTTATTTTTCATTGGATTTAAGTTTAATTAGATTAGTGAGTGAAATGTAGTTATTAATTGTCTTAAACAAGATAATATAGATTTGCAGTTAAGTGTGTGCAATATCTTACCACTGTGTTACATGTATATGTCTCATATAAGATGATATGATACAGTGGCATTACTAATATTAACTGATATTATATACATAAGTTAATCAAAAACATATGAATGACTGTAATTGAAATTCAACTTTGTAATATATATCTTTGCTCATTAACTTCTTTTATACTATCCTATTTTGTTAGCTTATTATGTTCTAGATGTGAACTTGTTTTTATCTTGTATATATGCTGTTAATATGTCATTCCCGGCTCATAGTATTTTTGGTATATTTAGCATAGATAAATGACATATTCATTCATAATTGATGTGTGTTTTTGTTAACCATTTGAATACTTTTATCTAAAACAATAAGTTGATGCCCGTTCTTTTGAACTTACTTCGTCTGTTTTAAAATTTCAAAATAAGACAATTACTTAGTCTTCCAGTAACAGTCGCTTATCTTCAGACGTTTAGTTTACAAGTTTTGCCAAAATCAATTTCATTATTACCATTTTTAAATATACACATTTATAAAACGATTTTTACATTTTTTGTAATTGACAATCAGGTGCCAAAACTTGTTGATAATGCTCTGACCTTTTTTTGGGAGGGTGGGGGGGGGTAGATGACAGGACCCATAAGGTGCAGAAAAATATGTAGTTGTCTAAGTTTAAAACGCTCCAAGAGGCTCATTTTATTGTATAAATGTTTTGAAGGTTGTGTTCTACTATAAGTGGGGAAATGTATATACTTCTAGGTTGGTAATGAGGCTTAATTTCGACCCTAAATGGGCCTACTAAAATCACTTTTAAATGGTTAATGTTTCTTGAAGTATAGTTTTGAAAACTAATATATGTTGTTTAGTTAAGTCTGACATAGATGGTAATGTAATTAAAATGTAGATTTTGGTAATTAGTTAAATTGACACTATCTGAGTAATTGTGTTGTCTTGCCATTCCAATTCTTCCATGATACGTGAGTACATTGTACTTATATTATTTTCTGATTCATCGTCGACTTCTTTCTACTTGTACATTGTAACTTAAATAAGGAATTTGCAAAAGAATAAATTGCCAAGAATCTAAACTATGTCATCTACGTTTTACATAAATAAAAAGACACAGACAACCTGTAAGTAAATTAAATTGATGAATCAACCACTGTGATTTTGAATTGAGGGCTAACAAATGATCAAATATATACTTCTTCAGTTTTATTTCTTTCATTCGTTACAGTATCGGCTCAGGTCTAAAATTTCATATAAATACTGAATTATTTTCTTTATCAATTTACATGAATTGTTTGTCCATGGAATTTATTTCCGATTATGATAAAAAGCGTGGTTTAAATGAAATGTATATGGACCTAGATTCGGATTAAATTACCTATCACAACAAGAAATGACCACCAAGAGTTTGAAAAATGTAAAATATATATGCCAAAATGTTATTGTTTTAATATTTTATATAATAAAAGTGTAAATTTTTGGCGTTGACTTGTCTTTTACTTTTTGTAAGCGAGCACACAATTTCAATGCATGTTATGACACTCTTAACTTATGTCAGTTGAATACGGTCAAATTTAAATATGTTTCAACATTTAACTTTTTTATTTTCGGTTAATTTTACGCGCACACCTTGAGGTACTATATACCATTTTTATGTGTTGGCATTTAATATGGTACGATAATGAAGAAGAATTATATATGGTATCACCGACATGGCGTCATGCTCGCTTGGTAGGAAGCCATCAAAATAACATGCACGACGTCCAAGATCTAGAGTTATTCCAAAAGTTTTTTTTAAGGAGAAAAAGTCGCAATGTGTCCTCCAAATATGGAGGTTGCACAACTCATAAATAAAATGGCGTGTGCAGTGTATCTGCAAAAATATATTTGATATCGTACTTTGTTCATATCGTATTTTGTTCTGAAACCGTTTGAAGATAATGTCCTGCTGACAGGTAAGACGTGCTGTATTTAGTTATTGACCAACTGGACCTACACGTGCCCGACCAAAGTAGAACTTGACGAAAGTGACATTTTCAAATGAAAGAAGATTCGTGTCGTCACCATGTTGGGTCTAGAATTCCTGTATTGAAAAAATACACACTTGAAACACGTTGCGTCATGTTTTATTTATTTATTTTATGGCGCATTATGCATATGAACTGATGATTTTGCGTTGAAAGAAAGGGCAATTCCCTGTAGAAAATTGTGTTGATTGTTAAAGAATATGTCATAAAGGTAGTAAAATGGATACACTGTTGCATTTAGACAATCATACAAAATATTAAATTACTATAACTGTACTAATTGCCAATACCTAAAAGAAGCAAAAGATGATTCAGGTATATAATCAGTGTGTAATCATTTGGAAACAGTATCAGAGCACTTAACCTTGTAAAATTAAATATAATGCAATTTGTTTGACTTATTGGGTACATTGTTTATATTTTATTACAGTCCTAATAACAATAAATCATATTATATCAACAGACGTTGCTGGTCATTATGCCGATTAAACCATTATTATAAATAAGAATACGTTGTGCATATAAATTAACCTTAATAATAATACATAATAATCTAACCTATCTTTTATGTCAATTGCTAATCAAATAGATTTGATTAAGGTTTAGGTCACTTACTGAATGCTAGGTACTATAGTAATTGTTTTTGGGAGATTTAGTGATATAAGGAGAAAAATTAGCAGCGAGTCCTGTGATTAAGATATATTAAAATTTATCCGCATGTCGTCTTAAAATATAGTTACAATTAAAACGTATTATTGTAACTATATATTAGATATATACTATATTTTTCAACTTTACTTCAAAATTACATCTATTTAGGTACACAAGAAAGTTATTCTCTGCTTATAATAAAAGTTTTCATATTCGTTAGTGTGTTAAATCGCGCGGATTTTTATTTAATTATTGCACGTGGACATCGTTATACATAAACATTCCGTTACAGACAGCATTGAATTCATTTTCCATTTCATCATTACAAAAGGGACAAACACTTTTATTTTTATCATTAGGCGTTCAAATTCACCCATACCAATTCTAAGTGGCATAGTATATTACATTGGCTTCAATGCAATTGAGCTATATATTATGTAATCCGTGCAGTCCCTTACTGAGTTTCAGTGTATTTAATCGATCCGAATAATTATTTTCAAATGTGTGCATCGGCCGGAACAATGAATTCCATCGTAGCTTGCATGTTGATTCATCTACCAAATTCAATTCAATACTTGCAAACAAAAAAAGATCCGTTAGATATTCTTTTCAAACTCATTAATATAGATAACCTAATATAAACTCTATATACTGCATATATAAAATGGTATTTTTATATATTGTTCAGTCTTTGAGCATAAAAGTATATAATTTGAATCAGGAAAGAAAGTCAAAATAATCAGACAAGCCACACAAACACGAACATTTAGTAATTTAATTTAATTGCAAACGTTTCGGCTATATGCCTTCACCAGTGCAAAACATAATAAAATTACCGGAAGTGCATAATAACGGAACACGCGTTAAACGCGCGAAAAACGTTATGGCGTTTAGCGGCAAAACTATGATAACATGTAGAAACAAATATTTATGCTATAAATAAAGCTGGTACATGAATTAAAATGGATCAACAGTGATACAGATGTCTATTAGACAGTGTTAATAAAAATAAGATGAATAGACCAAACATATTAATATTCATGTAACCTATTATAAATTAAAACAATACTTTATTATTATCCATTTGGAATCATAGTATTTAATATATGGATCCAAAAAGATTCTTTACATAACCGGGTCCATGTTTGTCTATAATTTCTATAGGTAAAAAATGAAAAATCTGACAATGAACACTTATTATCGTTTGATCCGAAATGGATCGCAACATGTGAAACTGGATTAACGTCACAATTTCTTTATATCAAATCTATTGTTTATTCATTCTGCATGATACATTTTGATTAGTCTGACCTACGTATTGCTTTTTACAGCCTTTACATGTAATGAGGTAAATTTACATTACATTTTTTTTTTTTTTTTTTTTTTTTTTTTTTGAAAGAAAGTCAAGGTTATTCACAAACTTCGTATTAGAAATATATAAGGTTATTTATACTCAACATTAGGATATGAAAATAATAGATGTACGTGAATTTACTGGGCAGAAATTTACTTATCCTTTGATGTTTTCAGCCAACAAAAAATTATATCTTAAATCATACTGATTCAAGTCATTCTACATACAATTCTTGTTCAGTTTTGTGCTTTAAATGCTAATTATTGATAAGAAATACTTTTATTTTTCAAAACCGTTCGTTTTGTTGGTGTCTTGTTATAAATTCCGAAAAGTTACTCATTGACCGTTTTATTACCTGAACCATATTTTGAATCTGTTGACGTTGGCAATAAGCACATATACAGTGCTGTAGAATTTTGTATGGGAGTAAAATACTCCTTTTTTATTTGGATACTTTTATGATAAATAAATGTCCCTTTCTGAGTTTCTTTGCTCAATCGAAAAACATTAAACATGCACTCAACCCATTTCTAAATGTTATAAAAGTATTTTTTCCTTAATCTTTCAAAAGAAGGTAAGAATATTCGTTTCGCCTGTAAGAAAAAAATTTCAATTCTGTTATTAATGTTGTTACAAAATTAAGTGTCTCTTGTGTGAGCGCAGTAGTTTATTTTCCTATATTGTATAGCCGAATAAAGACTATTTACCTTAGTATAAAATAGGTATATTTTCCTTCAAAAAGCTATATTTTTTCCTCAAATGTCCTCTGCACATTCTTCACAAGAACCTTATGACTTTACAGAACTTGACCTGTATCACCTAGCTAGGTGATAAATCTAATTATCTTAAAGACAGAAAGCTGTCCATATAGATTATCATGAATGTTAAATTGAATCAAATGAGAGGATACATTCCATTCTCAGTTGTTGGAAATTGATTTCAGGATTTTCCCCTTTTCTGATTTATCGTGCTTTATTACATGCTTTTCGGTGGTTTATAGAAATATATCAGTGATATAAAACTGGTAATTTCACTGTTTGAAACAGTGAACACCAAAAGTTCTGCGCCACTCGTGAAATATACCTTTTGTGCTCACTCGGTGAAATATATTCCGATCTTACACTGGACTAAACAAATATCCTCTATATTTCCCCTTCAGAAAGCCAAATGTTGATTTGAAAGTGGAAGCGTTACATCTTAAGTTACAGTGCAGCTTCTGCAGAACACCGCTCTGTATAGCAGAAACCTCTTCATAGCGACAGGGTCAATTCTTCATAAAGTACCCAAGAGCATCACATCCGGTAACAACTTAAATCGCTTTGCATGGGTTGTATTATACATATTACTGTATTTATCATATGATTTATTAAAATACTTGTTCCAACATGCATTTATCTTAAACTAAAGCAAACATTTGTGCATGACCAAACAAATCTGGAGAAATTAGTTTATCTATTATTAATTAAATTTCAACACTAAATATAATACAGAAACACGCTTACTTTGCATCATTTATCAAAACTTTTAGCAGGTGAGTTAAATAATTTAGTATAAATTAGACTTTTATGTGTTAGTCTGCATTAACTATTTTCAAGGTTGTTCATTTATAAGTCACCAATTACACCTGATGATGTATTTGGTAGATAAACCCACCCATGACTCATGTACAACATGTTACATCATGTACACTATTAAACATGAAGTAAATTTACAGAATTAAGCGACTTTTTGTAAGAGGTTGTGGTTGTTGTTTGAACGGGATCGTTCTGGACCGAAATATACATGTACCCTTGCAATACACTCTTTTAAAACATCCAATGACAAACAACACGTACGAAAAACTCGTATCTTAAAATAAACCAAACCATTGAAAAGATGTTTATTTGTTATCCTACAATGATAAATATATCGCCTATCTAATATTGCCTAAATATGGTATGCATTCTATAAAATGCGTAATTACATATAAGCCATACCTTACATCCCACCACCACTTTCAAACGGGCTTGAAATAAAATTGATAAATGAATATGATAAATAAATTATATGTTAGATAAGTTTTTAAACAGTGTCATCCAACAACAAAAAACACACAATAGAATACATGTCATCGAAAACAACTTATAACCATTGTTGTTTTTTCATTTACCAAAATTATACTCCTGTTTTATCTTAAAATGATCTTTAAAAGTTATTTAAACTGTAAAGAAATTTGACTGCACTCTACGTAAATCTGATAATAGGATCGTTTGTATGCATATCTATTTAAGAGATATTTATTAAAGCGGACGATAACGCAATACTACCCCCAAGTATAATATAAAACAAGGGTTTTCCCCATTGGAATTCCGACAACTTTGATAGTTTATATACCTTTTTCCTCTCTTTAACCACAAATAGAAGAAAATGTTTGCACTTAAAACAACTATTTGTTTTTGCTTTTTTTTGTTTGGGGTTTTCGGGGACATCGGATCGGATAGATATTTTTAAAAAACGGAAAAATTAGTGAAATAAGACCGTTTTAGGGTTTTAATTTTAAAAAATTTTTCGAGGTAAATTTATTGAATTTTGTTAATTACTTTTTAAAGTAAAATGAATTATAAAAGTATGTGTCAATTTCCCGGTAATAAAAAAAAATTAAATATTTTTTTTTTTTTATTCAGTTGTGTTGTGGGGGGGGGGGGGGGTTACCTCAGGTGTCCTCTGTACATTTTTTCAGGCCAAAAAAGGCACGGGGTAAACCACCCAAAGTTCCGTAAGTAGTTGGGCAGGAGTTTAAAAAAAATTTCCTTGTACTTTATTAAATTCTTTTCCTCACTATTTTTATAAAAAGCCTTTTAAAATCGTTTTTTGTTTTGTTTTGTTTGTTTTTTTTTTAACAGGAACTGTATATATATATTTAAAATACATGTATATACACTGGTTCATACTAGTTTACAATGATATAAACACGTACTGGTATTTTGCCAAGGACGTTCCGGATGACTTGTTAACAATACAATGATTCGGATTATATCTGAGTTATAACAGGTGAGGTGGCTTTGACCCATGTTTTTGTGTTGCTTTAAAGAAGCCAAAACCATCCTATTTTGGCGCTTTATGAACTAAATTGTGTTAGTGCGCCATAAAACGAAAGAAAACATAAAATAGGTACAGTCAGCTAGGTGTATATGCGTATAAGGAAAACTAAACAAGGGGAAATATGGCGATTACGCATTTGTTTTATATTACGAAAGATTTGTATAATACCATCAGATGGCATGCTGGATTCACCAGAACAAAATAGTTAGGAATGAAACACTTTCCGACATCTCCATAAATGTTGATTGCAGGTTATTTAAACTCACTCCTTCATAAGATTTAATTATAGATGACTTCTCAACTTATCATTTCATTTAACATTTAGATAACACCTACCGTCTACAGTTTTAAGTATACCGGTTCCCTTACCGGCTCGACAATTGAGCTGGTTTTGTCACAGGTGAAGCGTCTATGTGGTGATAAGGTATGTATCATCCAGTTTTGTGTCTTTAATCATTTAAGTGCTTCGATTTAAACCAGTGATACCAAATGGTTTATGCTGAATGCATAGCGAATGTAAATACAACACATATCGCTTTCAGTGTTGTTATATTTTTCTGGTTCTTCGGCAAGACAATATGAGTCCACAATTTTCATATATTATATTTTTTTGCTTCTGAATGCTTCCGATGGATCACCCCTATTCAAATGTCTATTTATTATCGGTGCACAATCAATCGCCTACAATTGGATATAATTTTAAAGATATAAGTATGTTTTCCCCCATATTATTTGCTTTTAAAAAGTGCATGTTGATGTTACCAAATTCCATTTTATTTTCAGATAATTGAAATTGAACCGGTTCGCGCATATACAAAATATATTCCAATTGATGCAAAAAATATAACAGCCTTTGGTCAAGGACATCGTTTTCTATATTTACAAACTGGCCAAATGGTAAGATATAGTTTCAGGATCTATGTTAGCACATTTCCTTTCTAAATGCTATTTTAGCAGCCAAATGTCAAGCCACACTGATGCAAATTACAATGAATACTTAACGCATTCGCAGTCTTTCCATATGAGAAATATTTATGATTACAAACTTTAAATTAAAATTTAAATAAGATTTCATTTAAAGTTGATTTGAAAAATACAAACTCTTATAAGCATTGCGATTGGATTTAGACTGTTACATGAATTCCCTGCTCGACAAATAAACATTTGAAAAACATTACTTATCATATGTTTTTCAATTAATCACAGGACGTAATTATATTATTTGCTTTTTATATGTCTTTTCGCTCCTACCTCCTTTCCTTTCCCCTCACTAAATGGCTGAATGTTGTAAAACGCTGACTTCCAAACGCTTACTATACATCGTCATTGATTCGAGTTCAGTTTGGAACATTAATTATAATTCTCTCATGTGAAGAAGTCTAGCTGACTATAAGAAATAACAACAGCATCAAATCAAATCATCAAATTATCGCCATAAGAGGTTTTTGAATAGTTCTTATTGTTTTGACAATGTTGAAATTTTGCATTTCGTTCAGCCAGGGCAACATTATGTTAGCACAAAGGCAATATAGTAAAAAACTAAATCTATTAAGTTGAAACATCTATTGTTGTGTTTGGTGATTTACACTAAAAATAATAATTTCTCAAGTGATAGTATCTCAATTTCAGTACGATGAAAGTGCTAACTATTTCGGGATGCATGTTAAAGGTGCCTGGGACAAAGGATACAATGGTAGTGGTGTTACGATTGCTGTTATTGATATAGGGATAATTGCGGACATCAATGACATCCGAAAAAATCTGGTAGAAAAACATCTTGTAATAATTTATGAGCCGTTCTTAAATGACTATCAACCACGTATTAAAATGTTATGCAAATATAAGTAAAAAGCAGAATAAACTTATTACAGCTGCGATAGAGTATTAAACTATTCTGTGTGGCCTTAATCATTATTTTTATCATTTTAAAACACATTGGTAAGGGAAAACGTAGAAATACGAGGGTTTTTCGGGAAGTTTCTGGGATTTTTGTCATATCTCCTATATTTTTTGTTTCTAAGACGTAATATTTTGCACATACTAAGATAAGCATATCACGGAACTATTCTAAAAATTGAATAGAATCAGACAACAATAGCAGTAACTATAGCAACACTATAACGCCGCACCGGAGCAGTCCGACTCTAAGGAAAGGTATAACGCGCTACACTAATATATTTCGTAATTTTGATAACGTAAAAAATGCGCGAAAACGCTGGTCAGCAGCGGAACGTCATGACGTCATTTCCTGAAAATATCATAACGTTATTTAAATTCTCAACGAATCAACATTGTTTTAAAGTTGTTGCCAAGAGCCACTGAGTAAACAACATGACGTCGATAGGTGACGTTGAATTGCGAAGCGTCGTGAAATTTTGTTTTGCGCTGGAAAAGTCTTCCACAGAAACAATGAAAATGATCAATTCTACAGGAAAATACATGAAATGCAGTCCGGCTACAGTGTATAGATGGCATGCTCGTTTTAAAGAAGGAAGAAACTCGATCGAAGACAATCCTAGATGCGGTCGGCAGTCTGTTGTTGCATGTTCAATTAAGGACTCGGTAAAAGACATGATAAATTGCGACAGAAGAACGACAGTTAGAGCTATTGCAGATGAACTTTGCGTATCAGTTTCTACTGTACACGGAATACTTACAAAAAAGCTCGGTATGTATAAAGTGAGTGCACGTTGGGTACAACGGTTACTAAAGGACTATGAAAAGGATTGTCGGGTGCGATGCTCTCAGGCATTTCTATCACGCTATGACGCCGAAGGTGATGAGTTCTTAGACAGAATAATAACAACTGACGAAACTTGGCTCCACCACTTTGACCCAGAGACTAAGGCTATGTCATCGGTATGGAAAACAACGCGTACACCTCCCCCAAAGAAAGCCCGGGTGCAGAAAAATGCGGGAAAAAACATGTTTATTTTCTTCATAGACCGGCACGGGATGATTCTGCAACGGTCAAACTGTCACGGCGGCTTACTATTCAAAGGTAACTAAAAGTATACATTTCTAATTATAATATATTTTAAAACATATTTATTGATAAACATATATATTTTATTATCATAAAATGATTTATGGCCGAGGTGGTTAATATAAATTTGGCGAAAGCACCTTGCTCTTTGTGTTATAGTAATTACGGTTTAGGGTATTTACAATGCAGCCGTCCTCTTTATTGTATAGTATTTACAGCTTAGAATTAACAGCGTAACGCATGTCTATATTTGGATATAGTTGCACATGCATACTCACTCATTTCGTTGAACAAAGAAACAAAGCGCGTGGCTTTCATTCCTGTACAACTTTTGATAGTTTCACATGAAAATTTAGTTTTCTTGGTATTTACGTAAAAGAATTACGAGCAGATAATAAAAAAGTACTTTGTACATCTAAATCTTACTTCAAGCAAGGATTATTTTGGTGCCATCCAATTTTAGGAAGGATTTACGAGGCGAAGTTTTGTTTTCCTTTGTGTCGATCTGGGTCAGTGACGATCAACAACAGAATATTAAAGTGACGCATTTATCCTAAATGCTGTTCGGACTTCTTGGATTTACAGTTTAACTCGTGAACGATAAACAATTGCCTCTGGAAGGTCAAATTTCTGACAAATTAGCAAAATATTGACAGATTGCGATTGCCACGGCACGGATTTTAACAAAGGACGCCATCATCAGATCATTACTCCATTCCTCCGCTGGTGGGCACCATCGAACAGGACGTTTTATTACTCCATACTTGAGTACAGTTAGTCTGTTTTAGACAGTTGAGTATTATTTTCTGTTCAGCTTTATTTTATAATTTCTGACTTGTTTTAAGTTTGTAAAACAAGTGTAACATAGACAAAGACCATTAGTGAATGGCGTTTACAATTGGACCAGGCCAAATTGACATATTTTACATTCTATATCATATCAGAAGTACAACATCGAAATAATTTTGTTTTAAGAAAATCTGATGGTATTTTGCGATAGTTCAAAATTTCGAAACATTTAAATGTGAAATAGCCGAAGGTTTGCAACCTGGGCCTCAATTTTAACTTATACAACGTTAATAACACTAGATTCTACCACCATTTTGGTTAATATGTGTAATCCAAGAAAGCAATTTTAACTTACGAATTTCACATAGACATGTTTTTATTGGCAAAATTGCCCTGTTGTTACTACTGATTTTAACTAATTAGAAGTATTATTAAATTATTGGCTAACATGTTATCCAGGCTTGCTCCTGAGACTCCGATTTATTATTTCCCAGGCATTAGCACTTGTGGCATTATGTTTCTTATCCGGGCTAGTACCCGAGACTATTCTTGAAATAGTACTGTAGATTTTGATACTTGCCTGTCTGTAGTAACTAACGTTACAAGATATTGTACCTGGGAACTTCCGAGAATAAGTCTCGAGATAATTAATTAGCGTTATAAATTACTTGTACCTATGTACTTCCGAGAATTAGTCTCGAGATAATTAAGTTGCTTTATAAAATACTTGTACCTAGGAATTTCCGAGAATAATTCTCAAGGTAATTAAGTTGCTTTATAAAATGCTTGTACCTAGGAACTTCCGAGAATAAGTCTCGAGATAATTAAGTCACTTTATAAATTACTTGTACCTATGTACTTCCGAGAATAAGTCTCGAGATAATTAAGTTGCTTTACAAAATACTTGTACCTAGGAACTTCCGAGAATAATTCTCGAGATATTTGTTTGAGCTGTCAGTATCTAACAATTTTGTCATTTAGGTACATATGTCCAGACTATTTACTCAAAAATATATATTGCATTGTTAATAATTTAATCTGAATTAGCTACATTATAACTATATATTAACAATGTACAGGAATTTATACTGCCTAGGAAATTTTGTGACCATTGATAAAAAATTACAATTAGTTGCCATTTAAATCACATAAGTTCCGGGCTTGTACCCGAGACTATTCACTTGAATAGTTAAATCTTATTGTTCTTGTTGTGGTGATAATTGAATATCAAAAACTTATTATATGAGACACATATATGTACAGGTTTTAATTACTTCCGGGAATCAATATCTCGAGATTCCAGTGTTTTCTCCCCTTTTATTATTTAAGTACATATATTCCGGGCTGGTACCCGAGATTATCAATTGACGTGCAGTCCCGCATTTGATAGGAAGAACTGATCACTTCAGATATACGTATATTTATGAATATTTTGATACTATTCGAAGGTGATTTTATATCTTCAAGTAGTTTAGTATAGAGTGGTTCCCAAGTTATGGCAATCATAGCACACGGCGCTCGGTTTTTAAGAATAAGAAATGCTTTTCCCTTCAAACAGAAAATAGTCGGAACATATCTAGTTCCAGTTTGAGACAGTTCTGTAATTTCATAGGTAAACAGCATTAAGCTCATACATTCATACATCTTTACTACATTTTCAGCTATGCGTGGGAAACGAAGGGCAGCTGCCACAAAATCAAGATGTTCAGCTTCATGCTGCACGGATAGTGATAAACCAGTAGAAACTTCTGGGGCGGGTACCAGTGTTCAGGACAAGACCAGGCACACTAATGACAAAAACATTACAAATGACACTGTGTCAGTTAACTCTTCAAATCTTGAACCAAATTCAGTAAACATGGATTCAGAGTCAGATTCAGATTCTAATGCTGAAGAAAATAGTAATTCGAACATTATAACTACGACAAGACGGGGGCGTACACCTAGGGGGCAAAAGAGGAACACCAAGAAGAAAAGAAAGAGGTCTCCTCCCCCAACTAGAGATTCAAGCGATGACATGGATTCATCAACCTCCGCAAGCTCATCAGAGAGTGACAATGATCTGTTAGATGATGTGTTAAAATCTAATGTCCTTGATCTAACAGGTAATGAAGGACAGTCCTTTTCCCCGTTAGATTCCCCTATTTCTTCCCAAATTTCCAAACGAATCCAAAAACGAATATGGAAGAATAAATTTGTAGATTTTGGTTCGTTGTTGCCGGTATCTTGGGGCCATGACCAAGATACATCCACTATGCATTTATCTTTTGACCATCACGGTAAACTAAATCTTGTCCCCTCGGTCAAAAAACAAAAGATCTACAATATAGATCAGTGGACCACAGCCTTTATGAGGTTTGTGGCCATTTATGCTCTAAAATTCCCTCTAGAGACGCCTGCCCTCATGAAATATGGGGAATTAGTTCGAGACTTAGCTGCTAAAAACAATAGCAGCGCGTGGTCTCGATACGATTACCAATTTAGGTCTCTGAGAGAGCAATCTCCGATTCCTTGGGATCGGATGCATACGGAATTTTGGGTAAGGGCAACAACTACCACAGTCATGCAGCCCTTTCGTCAAAATCGCCGCCCCTATGGTTACAGCTCAAATGGGTTTCGCGTCCAAAGCAAAAGCAAACCCATGTCTAAAGGGGAATTCTTGCCAAATACCTGCTGGCCGTTTAATAGAAGAGGGTTCTGCAATTCAATCAAATGCTTCCCTCATATCTGCGGCTACTGTCGCGGCCAACATTCAGCAAAATCCTGCCCAAATGGTCAGAAGCAAGACATTTCTGCCCGACCAAACCAGCAATCTCAACCCGGCCCAGTTGCCCCTAATAGATCCCAAAAGTCAAAATGACTTTCTGAAGGTCAAACCTGTCACACCAATTAAACTTGGCCCACTGTCTTTTTGGATACAAGGTTACAAATTTGCTGATTATTTACTGTCTGGCTTT
The DNA here is from genome assembly GCF_026571515.1 of Ruditapes philippinarum. NCBI lineage: Eukaryota > Metazoa > Mollusca > Bivalvia > Venerida > Veneridae > Ruditapes > Ruditapes philippinarum. Next base: position 137,658 of record NW_026866047.1, on the reverse strand, counting down.
GAAAAGGGTTTCCATTTAGGTTTTACAGGTAATAGATGTTCTTTTACAACAAAAAATTTGAAGTCTTGCTCCCAGTTACCTGACATAGTTTCGGAAAAGTTACAAAAAGAAATATCCTTACACAGGATTGCTGGACCTTTTAACAAACCACCTTTTCCTTCTTTTAGGGTTAGTCCAATAGGAGTGGTACCGAAGAAAGAACCAAATACTTATAGGTTAATTCACCATTTGAGCTACCCACATGGTGATTCGGTTAATGACTTCATTGACCAAGATTTAGCGACTGTCCAGTATTCAACTTTCGACCAGGCAGTGGCTATGGTTAGAGAGTTGGGTCCGGGGTGTTTAATGGCAAAAACAGATATAGACTCGGCATATCGTATCATCCCTATTCACCCATCCGACTACTCCCTCCTCGGTTTTAAATTTCAAGGCATGTTTTACTATGATCGCTCACTACCTATGGGGGCCAGCTCGTCTTGTGCTATTTTTGATCGTTTTAGCTCAGGCTTAAAATGGATAGCTCAAGAGAAACTTTCCATCAGTCACATTTTGCACATACTTGATGATTTTTTGATAATGGGCCCTGCGGATACCGGCAAATGTGAATCAGATTTAAGGGTTTTTCTAGATTTATGTAAACTGATAGGAGTACCAATAAAACACGAGAAAACCGTATCTGCCACAAATTGTATCATTTTTATGGGTTTAGAAATAGACTCTGTTCAATTGGAGGCAAGGTTACCTGAAGACAAGCTTAATAAAATTCGTGATCTTCTAGCCTTTTTTAAATCAAGACGAAAAATCAAATTACGCGAATTACAGTCCCTCATAGGTCTTCTCAACTTTTGCTGCAAAGTAGTATTACCTGGTCGAGCCTTTTTAAGAAGACTCATTGATTTAACTAGGAATGTGGTCAAACCCTTTCATAGAATTACTTTATCGAGAGAGGCACGCCGTGACCTAGCAGCTTGGCACCTTTTCATTGATAATTTTAATGGTAAACATATCTTTCTGGACCAGAAGTGGCTAACAAATGAGGCAATCCATCTTTATACAGATGCTTCTGGTGCGTTAGGATATGGGGCGATCTTGGCTACCCATTGGTTCTACGGGTCTTGGCCCGCACAGATTACTGATACTAATATAACTTATAAAGAACTTTTTCCAATCACATTATCTCTAGAAATCTGGGGTGATTATTTAACAAACAAATGCATTATTTTACATTCTGACAATCAAGCTGTTGTTCATATCATTAACAAACAGTCCAGCAAGGACTCAAAAATAATGGGTTTAGTAAGACGTTTAGTCATTGCTTGTATGAAACACAACATCCTTGTACGTTCTGAACATGTTCCCGGCAAGGAAAACAATTTAGCAGATATGCTTTCTCGTTTTCAGATAGAAGACTTTCGTCAAAATGCTCCTTGGGCAGACACTCTAGCAACTCACGTGCCAAAGGCGTTACTCGATTACCTTTAGGGCATTTGATCAGTTCCTTAGTAGAAGGCTCTTTAGCTAGTAGCACAAGATTGGCATATCGTGCAGCTTTTAAACATTACCGCTCATTCCATGTTGGATTTTATAAGACTGAACCTAAAAAGAAAATATCTAATAGCAAATTAGCATCATATGTGGCCTTTTGTCATGCCACTGGCATGAAATATTCAAGTATTTGTTCCAGGGTATCGGCTCTCAATTACATCAATAAGTTACAAGGTGCCAAGACCTCAGGCCATAGTTTTCTGTTAAAAAGAGTCCTGCTTGGATGTAAGCATTATTCACCTTTGGCTGACAAAAGACAACCTATTACAAAACCTATATTGAAAAGGTTGATTTCGGTTTTACCTACAATGTTTGAATCAAATTACAACGTCATATTAATCAGTGCAATGTTTACGTTGGCATTTTTTGCACTTTTAAGAGTAGGCGAAATGTCTATTTCAAAAACTGCTAACCATACTATCTCCCTCGATGATATAACTATTAAGTTAAAAGAAGAAAAACCGTTCCTCATCAGTTTGTCTCTAAGGCATTACAAACACTCAGTTTCCCCATTTAATTTAATTTTAAAACTTCAGAAAAACAAACTGATATGCCCAGTCAGGGCATTGCACGCCTTTGCCGGATTACGAGCTAAGAAACCTGGTCCATTTTTTCTTAATGAATCGGGTACTCCAGTCACAACAAAACAATTTAGTTGCATTCTTAGGAAATGTATTAGCAAAATAGGTTTAGATTCAAAACTGTTTACATCTCACAGTTTCCGTATTGGTGGTGCTACTCTAGCTCACAGAAAAAATTTCTCTGACTCTCGAATAAGAAAACTTGGTAGATGGCGCTCAAATGCATTCCAAGCATATTTACGTCCATTCTCGGCTCAATTTTAAGACAAATATATGGACTGTCCTTCACTATTTGTTTACATAGTTAAGTCCCCCAATTACTAGGTCATTGACTGACTAAGGCGGCAATGACACCTTGACTGTTGCAAGGCAGCAAGGAAGTTTGTGCAATTATCTAAACAAATAATTGTTTTATTTTACATGTGCTTTGACTGCATGGGCAATTTGTATACTATTGTGTGATTGGAGTTCTTATGTATTATTATCTTATTTAAAGCTACCAGTTTTGGGTTCAGTACCTCGAGCATTTGGAAAAGTGTTTATAATATGGTTTCCGGAGTTTGCTTGTCTGGGCGGGCATAAAGACCTGATTCTGGGAATTAAGGCCTTTATGCTTATGGCGGAATTTGTTTCCCCAGATAAAACAATAAGTTCAACTTTTAATATGTCTCTGTTATTCTAGTCATGTTTAAATGTACTATAGTATACTTTGTTTACGGCTTAAATAAAAGCCCTTTTACAACACAAATTTATCTTGAGTTGTTTATTGTTTTACAAGCTACGCAAACTCCTGAATCTATGTAACCGAACCACCTGCCACCCATAAATATATTTTATTATCATAAAATGATTTATGGCCGAGGTGGTTAATATAAATTTGGCGGAAGCACCTTGCTCTTTGTGTTATAGTAATTACGGTTTAGGGTATTTACAATGCAGCCGTCCTCTTTATTGTATAGTATTTACAGCTTAGAATATTTACAGTAAGCTAACAGGGTAACGCATGTCTATATTTGGAGATAGTTGCACATGCGCACTCAGTCATTTCGTTGAACAAAGAAACAAAGCGCGTGGCTTTCATTCCTGTACAACTTTTGATAGCTTCACATGAAAATTTAGTTTTCCACCACCTCCCTTTCCTCCTCCACAATTATTTACTTTGAGAGCTCCTAAATTTTTGCATCCTTCGTTTAAATTTTTTCATTTTTATTTTTAAAATTGTACAAGTTACGGTTCTTTAACAACGAGATACACATAAAGACACAATTATACACATTTGTATGTATTCAGATGTTTTCATATTTCAGGATGGAATTTGTTCTTATTTCTGTTTGTTTAAATTTATTTCTGTTATGAGAATTATGTTTTAATGTTTGTTGTCTGGCGGAATTTGTTTCCCCAGATAAAACAATAAGTTCAACTTTTAATATGTCTCTGTTATTCTAGTCATGTTTAAATGTACTATAGTATACTTTGTTTACGGCTTAAATAAAAGCCCTTTTACAACACAAATTTATCTTGAGTTGTTTATTGTTTTACAAGCTACGCAAACTCCTGAATCTATGTAACCGAACCACCTGCCACCCATAAATAATATTGTAAACATAATATTTATAAAAAATAAACATTTAAAATATGAAATTTTTGAGTAAGATAAGTGCAAATCAAATTTTTAACCGCATGCGTTTTTAACAGGTTCTGAGGCGGGATCTCGTTTACGCGATACGGAAGAAGCGCCCCCACATGGACCATGACCGCATCATACTTCATCAAGACAATGCACCGGCCCACAGAGCGGAATCTACCCAGTTAGAGATCAGCCTCTTGGGGTTTGAGATCTTAGAGCACCATCCATACAGCCCGGACCTCGCTTCGATGGACTTCCGTGTGTTCCCGGAACTCAAATCACAGCTGCGTGGAAAACGCTTTGACTCAGCTGACCATTTTGTTAAGCATACGCAAGATATAGTCTCGTCCTTTACCGATAGCTGGTACGTAGAAACATACAATAAGTGGATCAGTCGACACAGGAAATGCATCGAAATTGCAGGTGACTACGTTGAAAAGGTGCGACGATCGATGGACTTTAACGTCGCATAACGTTGCAAATGACGTCGGCGTGCTCCGGGTGTTTGTTATATGGTTATTTACTATTTTTATTATGTTTTAGTTTCTGTGTGTATGATGATGATATTTCCAGATTGTGTACAGTATATATTGAAATAAACGCGTATATATTTATATTTACGCTAACCCGACTACAACGTGTGCTATAAAACAATTCTCAGAACTTCCCGAACAACCCTCGTACATGAACGTTTTGGTTACTTAAATTTTGATATTATTTTGTGCAATATATTTTTTTTTATAGAATATGGATTTGGCCTATAACTTCATTGATAAAACAACGAATGTGACTCCTGGGGAAATTTCTATGAATTACAGAGCTGAATCAATGCGTTTGCTGAGGTATGTTCAACAAGATATGTTTTCTTTAAATGACAACTCATGAAATGGTTTCCTTAACCGAATAAATCACTGCGTAATTGAAACATACGAAATTGTCTTTACTTTACGTCCTATGTCCGGAATATTTATTCTAATTTCGGATTTGGGAATTTTATGTATGCCCTTAAAAGAGTTAAGTACAAAGTGGTGATAATTATCTCAATGCAATTTCCATGGAGAATTAGCCAAGATATGAATTTGAGCCAAAAGTAAGTTACTGTACGGCCTAAATATAGGTAACCCGGGGTAGCTTTGAAAAAGGCTGTTTGCGTCGACAAAAAGCCCGCCGTTCAATCCGTCTAACCGTGGGCTCACGCACCCTAGCACACCATCCTCGTCAACTAAGGGCCTACTTTGTAGGACAAATCCCCTCGGCTTTAGTCATGGCACCGGCAGCTAACTTCATGCAAGCTAAGTCGTGCCACCTTAAACATAACCCTGAGCTATAGAAAACATGCGGACACGTAGCATTGGTTCTTCAATCATCTGCCGATGCCCTCTGTTTTCTCAACGACCTACACGTACCGAAGGGAATAGAGAAGGATTGGGGAATTATTTTCTTTTATTATAAAAATAGGACGAAATTTCAGTGACTCGTGAAGAAAATAGAGTTTTCAGATTTAACACATCTGCGGATGCTTCTAAATTCAAATTTCATATTTTACTTAAGCAAAACCTTAGGGGCGTAAACTGAGTTGACTTACCGTAAATGAAAATGTTCATTCAAACTAAGCCTTTGACATATTCAACTGTTCTTTAGGGATTCCGTTCTCCAATATTTATTCGTGATGTTGGGAGTGTCTATTTTAATATCTTTTGTCCTGGTATCAGAATCATTCATTCCATTTAGTCCTCTTTTTACATTTATTTCATATTTGAAAAGCATATTAATACAATGATTCACATTTACATACAACATTTGTGGCTAAATATAAAAACATATCTGTTTCAATTTAATCCACATTCATTTACCACATATTCACTATCCCAAACAAAAAGAAAACATCGCATACTAAAAAGAAGAAGAAAAAAAAAAACAGACAAAACAACAACAACTGTTTTTCCACTTAAACGAATAAGAAAAAAGTAGATAACAAAGAAACCGAATTAAACAAACTTACCAAAAAAAATATACAAAGACAAACACATGCATTCGCACTCAACCAAACACATACAAACAAGCAAAAAAGGTAAAGACGAGTGAACCGTTTAAGCTTAGGAAGAGAATGCATAATATATTTCCGGCATCGTACATAACCATTATAAATATTTTCTAAAGAGGTAATGTGCGTTATGGGCTTTGAATCTTTATTTTTGCTTTCTAAAATTTTCTCTATATTTAAGGATGGTTATATTTTTTGATCTGTTTTTCTGATTTCAGTCATGGGATTAAATGTACCAGCATAATAGTCGCACAGAAAGGAAACGGATTGTGTAATGCTGGGATTGCTTTTGAAGGAAAAGCAGTTCGTAAGTTAAATATTGTTCGACTTTAAAATACTAATTTTTTATGTCATTAGATAACATTTAAGTAACCGTTTGTTTTTTATTTAAGAATTTTAATATGAATAACAATATTAAAAGAGACTGTATTTATTAACTACTTAATCTAACGCAAAACGTGTATTGATTATTCTCCTTACCACATTTTCTGCCCAGCTTTTCAATCCATTTACAGAGCCACCTAAGCCCCTGCTTTATTTGTCTCGTCTTCAAGAGTGGCTCTTTAACTGAATATTGTAGTTCTTTGAACACGACTCTTTCTAGGTGAATTTTATGTCGTACATTTCCTTTCTTTTCAGCGTTGAAAGTATTTTGGTTGTTGCATGAGTATGATGTTTTCAAAGTACACACAACAGACGATATCATTGCCGCTGCGCTAACTCACGGTCTTGAAGACATTGACATCTACTCAAACAGCTGGTCATCGCCGCCGACAAAATTCAGTCCACTTGGTTTAGGAATGAGAGAAGCCATTTTATACGGAGTAAACAATGTAAGTAGATTAACTTTAATTTTATAACTTTTAATTTTGCCTCTTCTCGACCTTCTAGTCCCGTTCCCCAACACATTTTACGTTTGTATGCCTATTCTTGAATCGTCTCTTAAATTTCCTTAACGGTTTCTTTCACTTTCTATTATGTATTATTTAAGTAAACACCACGCCGTCTGTGCCGTGTCCTGTTTTTGTTTATGGTCCTGCTGGGCTCCATGTCGGTGGTCCTGTGTTGCTGGGTCGTGTGGGGGTTTCGTTCATTGAACGCTGCCCTTCCTTGATGATCTTGTTTTCATATTTTTAAAAAAACTTAAAATGATTTTAGACAGTGAAGTGCCGTGAAGGAATAAACAAATCTGGAAATGGGCATGTCACTCGAGACAAATGCAAACACAACCAAAAAAGTGAAAATTGACGACTCTGTTTGAAAATGCTCATGTAATGTGATGAAAAATAAATCTTCACTACTAACATTATTGGAATGAGAAATCGTTAAGGACGAGAAAAGATGACGATATCAAAATTTAAAATATACACTTGCACTCATTTGCTTCATCTATTACAAATGTTGCTAAGAAGAATAAAAAAGAAGAATATTGTACATTTCAAACGGTAACTGCCAAATTTGGTAATGATTAAACAGTTTGAACACTTGTGAATTACAGGGAAGGAAGAACCTTGGATCAATATTTGTTTTTCCGGATGGGTCGGACGGAATAACAGGAAACGGGGCTGCAAACAGTATACACACCATTGCAGTAAACAATGTGGGTGTTGGAGGAAGATTGCTAAAGAATCATGAAGTTAGTGCATGTGTGATAACATCAGGACTCGGTAATGGGAACAGACTTCATACACATTTTATGGTAATTCACATGTTTAATTTCATATCCTTTGTATTTTGGTTTATACAGAATTTATTTAAGTTCGATTGTGTAGAAAGCTATAAGCTTATATACACACTTTCGAATCCGTTCCTGTAACCAACCAGTACTATGCAATAAGTGTAAAGTTTCTTGCTCAAGGAACCAACGATTTGTCCCTGACTGGGTTTGAACCCATGCGGCTAGGGATCATTAGATTACTCGTCCGACACGTTAACCACTCGGCCATGCCGCCCGCCACATTTGTATTTTCGTAATGAACTAAGTTTTAATACTTACTTTTCTTTAGCATAGTGTATACGGTTAGTTGTTTACATTCTGATTGTACATATAATAGAGAAATCCTGTCTTGTCAAATATTTAAAGTCTTCAATATCTTTATCAGGTATCCAATGTATGTCTTTTTTTAGATGACATCATCATACAACAATGCATGTGTTGAATCATTCAAGGGTGTTTCCGCGGCTGTTGCAGAAGTTTCTGCTATTATAGCTCTAGTCCTACAAGCAAGGTATGTTCATTTATACAGAAAGTTTGCACAAATATTTGCAAATGTCCGTTTGTGTCACTTCTGTGTCACATGGAACGTTCCGTGATAACCGCCGTATGAACACACCTGCAGATGTCTCTAAATTCAAAATTTCACCATTTCCGTGTTAAATTTTGAATTCTGCTTAAGCCGGTGCTAGGGGACGTGAACGGTAACTTGCACTTCCAGTACTGTCCATGAACAGGCTCAATCAAACCGAGCCTGCAACATTTTTAATTTTGTTGTGTTTGAATTTCTTTAGGGAGTCTGTTTTACTCTATTTTTTTGTGTGCAGTTTGCAGATAGGCACTGAAAATCTGAAATTATGTCAGCGTTGGTGGTGATATTATAGAATAAGTTTAAAATCAACATTCTCCTTTGTCGTATACATGTTTTGTAGTTAAAGAAATAAATACCACTTACTTTTTTTCTTTTTTCTTAGTAAGTAATCATATATTTTGACCATTGTATTTCTAGAATCTGGTAATAGTATTCAAGGAACTTTCACGCTGCCTATATATTTTAGAAAAAAGGTAAATGATTTTTTTAAACAATTATACTGTTTAAGGCCAGATTTAACTTACCGGGATGTTCAACACGTACTAGCAGAAGCGTCAGAGAGGGAAGGACTGGCAGAAACAAGCGCTTTTTCAACAAATGCTGCTGGAAAGTATTGTAAGATATTTTGAACATTTTAGCTCACCAGAGCCGAAGGCTCAGGGTGAGCTATTAGTATCAAAGGGGAATTTGCTCATGTCATTTCAATTAGCCCCTTTTAGGGGTCTACAGAGCTAAAAAAAGAAAAACCTTTAAAAATCTTCTACTACAGGAGTAATTGATGGATGATCACCAAACTTTGTCTGTAGCATTCTTTGGTAGTCTTTTATCAAGTTTGCTCATATTAATCTGATTGGCCCCTTTTAGGGGACTCTAGGGCTAAAACTAGAAAAACCTCTAGACATCTTCTTCTACAGAACTAATTGATGGATGATCCCCAAACTTTGTCTGTAGCATTCTTGGGTAGTCTTTTATCAAGTTTGCTCATATCAATTTGATTGGCCCCTTTTAGGGGCCGAAATAGCTAAAAATACAAAAACCTTTAGACATCTTCTTCTACAGAACTAATTGATGGATGATCACCAAACTTTGTCTGTAGCATTCTTGGGTAGTCATTTATTAAGTTTGCTCATTTTAATTTCATTGGCCCCTTTTATTGGTCTCTAGAATTAAAAATAGAAAAACTTCAAGACATCTTCTTGGGTAGTCTTTTATCGAGTTTGCTCATATTAATTTTATTGGCCCCTTTTAGGGGTCGCTAAAGCTAAAAATAGAAAAAACCTTTAGACATCTTGTTCTACAGAACTAATTGATAAATGATCACTTAACTTTGTCTGTAGCATTCTTGGGTAGTCTTTTATCGAGTTTGCTCATTTTAATTTCATTGGCTCTTTTAGGGGTCAGCAGAGCTAAAATAGAAAAACATTTAGACATCTTCTTCTACAAAACTAATGGATGGGTGATCACCAAACTTTGTCTGTAGCATTCTTTGGTATTCTTTTATAAAGTTTGCTTATATTAATTTGATTGGCCCCTTTTAGTGGCCGCTTTAGCTAAAAATAGAAAAACCTTTAGACATATTCTTCTTAAGAACTTATTGGTGGATGATCACCAAACTTTGTATGTAGCATTCATGGGTAGTCTTTTATCAAGGTTGCTGATATTTATGTCAATGGCCCTTTGTAGGGGCCGCTGAAGCTAAAAATGGGAATACCTTTAAATGTCTTCTTCTTCAGCACTAATTGGTGCATAATCACCAAACTTTGTCTGCAGCAATCTTAGGTATTCTTTTATCAAGTGTGCTCATATTGATTTGATTGGCCCTTTGTAGGAGTCACTAGGGCTAAAAATAAAAGAAACCTTTAGACATCTTCATTTACAGAACTAATTGATGAATGATCACGAAACTTTGTCTGTAGCATTTTTAGGTAGTCTTTTATCAAGTTTGCTAACATTAATTTGATTGGCCCCTTTTGGGGTCGCTAGGGCTATAGATAGAAAAATCTTAAGACATCTTCTTCTACAGAAGTAATGGATGGATGATCACCAAACTTTGTCCGTAGCATTTTTGGGTAGTCTTTTATCAAAGTTGCTCATATGAATTTGATTGTCCCCTTTTAGGGACCGCTAAAGCTAAAAATAGAAATATCATAAAATGTCTATTTTTAGAGAACTATTTGATGGATGATCACCAAACTTTGTCTGTAGTATTCTTGGGTAGTCTTTTATCAAGTTTGCTCATTTTAATTTGATTGGCCCCTTTTAGGGGTCGCTAGGGCTAACAATAGAAAAACCTTTGAACATCACCTACTACTGAAATATTTGATGGATGATCACAAAACTTTGTCTGTAGCATTCTTAGGTAGTCTTTAATCAAGTTTGCTCATATTAATTTAATTGGCCCTGTTTAAGCTAAAGCTTGAATGCCCCAGGTCATGTCATTTCTTCAAATTATCGTTTAAAGATATTCTATGATCAAATTTGATATTAGAAAATATTGACAATAGATACATAGTCCCTTTATAAATATAAAATAAACGTGTTTTGACTTCACACAAAGTAGATATGTTATGTTTTAAACTCTTCACAATATAGGTGGTCACAGTATTAATATAATGATAGTCTCATTAAAAAACTTTTTTTATAGAAAATACCAATTTTACTTGGCCTATAATAGGATATGCATATTCACATACATAGTTTATTCATTCTTTTATCCAAATTAGACATTTTCAGTAAGAATTTCATAAATTTCAAGAAATTTCTATGACTCAAAGATTAGCATTATAAGGATATCTTTTCATAATGAAAGGATAACAACTCATGTTGGAATGTGTACATAATCATGTTATAGAGATTCAATGGCTTGGGTCATGACCTGTTTATGATGTGTAAATAGCTCTAGAATTCGGACATCATATTACATCATTTTAAGGTCAGTTATAGGTCATTGACCAGGAAAATAAATTAGGCCTAAAGACTTTACTAACAAAGATGAGTTTGTATGCTCAATTGTTTTATTGAATTTTGTTAAAAATTGTAAATTTTTCATTTTTTTGTTGAATTGGATTTAAACTTGGAGAAAGCACATTTCAATTAATTTTGGGACATACTGTTGAACCTGAGTTTCATGTGCATAATTTAATTTTTGACTTTAGTTGAGCTGTTTTTGATATTTTTGAAACCATTGCACATACTTTCTTGTTTTTGATGTACAGAGACTTGAAATTTGGAATGATGTACAAGGACTTGAAAGTTGGACAAGGAATGTAATTTCTGATGCGAATTGAATTAAGATAGCAACTAACTACTTTTGATATGATTATTTGATATTGTTTGACCTAGTTTGTCGTTTTTTGATGTACATGTACCTGCTAGAAATTTGGGCAAAGCGTTTAATTTCTGATCCTGAATTGAATTTTGATATAAACTTGCCTACATTTGATATATTTGAAATCGCTTTACCTACTTTTTTGTCTTTTATGTACAGACTTGAAATTTGGACCAAGAGTGTAATTTGTGTATTTTTTTATGTTTAATTCAATTTTGAAACCAGCTGACCTACTTTAGGTATTATTGACACCATTTGACCTACTTTCTTGTATTTTGACATTCATATTTTAAATGTGGACCAGGTTTGTAAATTCTGACGCCGAAATGAATTTTGATATCAACTGACCTACTTTTGATATTTTTGATATAAATTGACCTTCATTCTTGTGTTTTATGACAAACAGACTTGAAATTGGGACTAGGGGTATAATTTCTGATGCTTATTTGAATTTTGATATCAACTGGCCTATTTTCCATATTGTTTACAATGTTTGACCTGTTGTCTTTTTTTTTGAGGTACAGTTATGTTACCATACAGAATGTATAAAAACTTTGTTGTCCCAAACTTTAAACTTCAAACATCTACACCTTACATGTTTTGCATGTGACATTTTGTGTTTTCATACAAAAAAGTAATAAAAAAAATTGTCCAGTCATAATTAATCATGCTCTAGTGTCATTTATTCTACATAGTCTCATAGGAACACACTTGCAACATACACATATTTAAACAAAGCATTTCCAAAATATTAGGGCAAAATATTTCACTTTATATAGTGAATAATGAAATGATGGGTTAGATAAGTGATCTATGGCCATTTTACTGGCTCTATTGTTTATTATGAAGTAAAAAGGCTAAAACAATCAGTGTTATGAAAGCATATTACTAGAGGGGCAAGTTAAAGTTGAGCTGAACTTGCCGAAAGAGCTTGACTTGCCTTTCAACAAGTTCTTTTGAAAAAAAATTCCAACACTAAAAGCAGTTGAACCTGGTGAGCGACTCAGGGTCATCATGACCCTCTTGTTTTTCTTCTTATTTTTTCAAATAATTTTTCAATAGAAAACACTCAAACTAATAAGTTAAATGTTAATAAATTCGAATTTATTTCATAAATGTAGATATGGCTAAACTTATTTTTCATCTTATTTTACTTTATAATCTTTTGTAACTTGCATTTTACATTAAATAACAAAACTTAAGTTTAAGTGAACTTATGGCAACTTTAGAAGTATTTCTTGCTTGTCTTTATGCAATTTGACATTCTTTATTTTTTGTGCTACTTTAGTATCAGTTTCAATTATTTCTATTCAGAATCACATTTTGCAAACTTGGTTACAACTTGTTGAAAGTAATTTTGCACCGTTTCATACAATGTATGTAAAGTTGTTTTCATGTTTACTGAATACGTTTCATCAAAACAACCCTTTGCTTTAAAGTCGTTTTCATGATCACTGAACACATTTCATGAAAACAACCTTTTGCCTTTTTCCTCTTTGTAGTTAAAGTTACAATTTTTCCCATTTGTATTAGAGAGTAAGATAATTAACCTGAAATGTTAACTTTCTGGTCGAGTTGACTAGTATACCTATGTTATCTTAAATAAATATTGACCCAAACTTGGTTCCTTTCATTTTTACTATGAAGAAAAATACAATCAGTGTTGGGAAACCTTACAACTAGAGAGGCAAGTTAAAGTTGACCCTGGACTTGTCTTTCTACAAGTTTATTTGAAAAAGATATTTCTATAATCACTGAAAAACAGTTGTTTCTGGTGAGCGGTGCAGGGCCATTATGGCCCTCTTGTTTAAAATAATAATCAAAATATTTACATGTCTCCTATGTAACATTTAAAAGTCACATACAGTGTCTATGATCTATTTTATGTTTTGATGTCTTTCTTTGTTTCTGTTAAATATTTGTATGTTTTGCTCAAACATGATTTAAATATCATTTAGAAGTAAGCCATATGAGCAGCTCGGGTAAATTCTCTGGAATTTCTAGCGTGACTGAAACAAAGTAATGATATATATTCCTAACATAAGATAATAATCATAATTTCATAATTCTATATTCTAATGAAAAGTGATAACTTATAAAACTGATATAAATATTTTACATTTTGGTGCTATAATAATAAAGTCCATTATACGTATGTATAAAAGAATTTTACAATTCACGTAAATCAGCTGTTTATGCTGTTGTTTTTCATATTTTGTCATTTTTATATAGAATATTGACCCAATTTTGATAAAGGAGGTAAATATTGTAAAAATCGAGAATAATCTATTATCGAGTATTGGTTGGATGTTGACAGTGGTTGAAAGAGAATAATATATTGTGTGTTAAATGTCTTATAATTGAGCTGCGTCATGACAAAACCAACATAATGGGTTTGCGACCAGCATGGATCCAGACCAGCCTGCGCATCCGCGCAGTCTGATCAAGATCCATGCTGATCGCTTACAGACCTTTCAACAAGTAAAGAAACTGATAACGAACAGCATGGATCCTGGTCAGACTGCGCTGATGCGCAGGCTGGTCCGGATCCATGCTGGTCGCAAACGCACGATGTTGGATTTGTCACGACGCGGCTCATATACTTTACAGTCCATCCAGTCTTTGGCTTCGGATTGTTGAACGCAGACAAGGCGGTAACGATCGCGAAATCATGGCGTCACGTTGGGACGATGTTCAGTGATAGTTTAGACCACGTTAAAAAACATACATTTCAAAGTCACCACCGATACTCGTATGTATACAGTTTATAAAATATTTGAAATTAGTTGATGCTTTATCTTTAGATGTTTCATTTAAGCATTTGCATATATGTGCATATTATTCAAGGGACTACACGGAGGTTTTTGACAATACAGGGCTGGACATTTTTTTATCTAGATCAATGTATCATTTTAAGTAGGTCTTGACCAATAATTTGTGTGCAAAATTTCATATCATTAACTCACTCCGTTTTTCCAGAATGTCTATTCTAACTTCATATCATAAACTCACGCTTGTGTCTATTTTAACTGTGAAAAATGGGCCTGAATTGAAAAACGTTGCTATGCTTTTCACTTAAATCGAGCTATGAAAAACTCAAACATACGATTTTCAATTTATTTAATATATTTCCTGATTATCCGTTACATATCTTTCCAATTTAAATGTATCAGCTGATCTATTTAAGGAATTAAAATGTATGTTTTAGGCTTTTTAACCTTAGTGGAGTTCTTTTGATGTTGTTTAAATTTTTTATAATTCGTGCTTTCCAAAAGCCATACATATATTTATGGTAAACTAGCCCGTAGGATATGTTGCATATTTTTGAAGTTTTCAACTAACACCTATTCTTAATAGATCCTACATGTATAATACTTTCTGTCACATAATCTTTAGCTTGGGATCATGCGTAGCTTTTCAAAGAATAACGGGCGTGTAGTATTGAAGATTCTTAGTTTACTATCGTTAAAACACATCTAAAGTTGTTTTCAAATTCTTATTTGTACGGTTTAATTTACGCGCTCCCTTCGCAGATTACTGAATGCACTCACGCTACTTCAGAAGAAGTGAGCGTTAGTGAAACAGTCGACCGATGCGCAGGAGAATAGATTTAATTATAAATATATGTCAGCCAGTACCCGTAAAGGCATGGACCATATCTTACATTTACTACTGAAGTTTGTTTAGACTTTATCAAATCCAGCCTGTAATAATGTCAAGACGACACTCAATGATTCCATTTTCATTACTTGCTTTCATATATATTCTGCTATGAATAATGTCTTTGGTTCTTACTTCCAGCATTACAATGATGACGATAATAACATTCAACATGGAGGAAGATCCGTGTCGTCACCATGTGAATACAATAGAGCACGTGGTCTTACAAATACCACATGATGTCATCAATCAGAGAGGTGTTAGCATTGAAATTGTTTCACCAAGCATGACACCATCTATTGTTTTAGATACAAAAGATGGTAAAAATATTGACCAGGATACTTCACCTAGACGTTTAGCTAGTGTTCATTTCCTGGGAGAATCTCCTATTGGGTATTGGATGGTTAGGATACAATTCAAAAACCAACTAGGTAAGTCAATATTTCTGTCTTGAATTATGATGTGTAAGACATGATTTATTCATAACAATTGCTGGTAAGCCCACGAGGACAACATACAGTTGGTATAAGTATTTGTATATATCTGACATAACAAAACTTTACTAAGTTGATTAAGCCATTCACGTGACATTTGAAGCTTTGAAATGTATTATAATGGATATCTATGCAAAGTGTTTTAATAATTTTGATGTATCTAAAATGTTTCAGTTGAAATTCCCTTGGAATCAGTGTCTTTAACTGTATATGGAACTTACGACGAATCGAAAAGAAATCATTCTAAGACATGTTCGCCTCCACCAGAAAAGCCACCCACTCCTATTTATAAAGAAAACGCCACTAAGAAAAAACACGAAACTACCAACCACCACAGAAACACACCGGAAACTGATCATACAGCTCCGGTGAAAAACTCCGCGTCACCGCACGTACAGTCTCAACTTTTCATCTTGTACTTTGTCGGACTTTTTATCGTCAACCGTATTTTACAATATATGTGTATTTCATGATATTAGACATTAGTTTGCTGTTTGTCATTTCAAATGAATGTTCTTGACGGGTGTGTTAACCGAGAGATGCAATAAAAACAAATACATGTATTTAAAGTTGAAAATTAAGGTTCGGTTAAGTTGATGCTATTGAAGAGAAGAGACGAAAGGTTGCGCAAAAGAAGCGTGGGTTCAATTTTTTAACATTAATAAGTGCCACAAACAGTCTGGTAACAATTCCTGCTTCAAATATGAAATGTCAGATAAGACAATGAAAAATCCAAACATCAAACGAAGCTTGCATGTCTTACAAGGATAAGATGTTTTAAAGTTAATGTCATTCCATTTAAAGTGGATCCAAGAACATGAAAGTAAAATGTACAAGATAGGGTTGAATATGACATAACAAACATTATATTGATTTTTAATGGGTTAAATGTTTGCAGTATCTTACCACTGTGATACATATACTCGTATATGTCTCATATTAAATGATATTACACAGTGGCATTACTCATATCACCTGGTATTATATACATAAGTTAATCAAAAACATATGAATAACTATAACTGGAGTTCAACATTGTGATATATTTTTGCTCATTACCTTGTATTATGCTGTCCTATTTTGTCATTATATTATCATCCTTTTTATGTTCTAAATGTGAACTTGTTTTTATCTTGTATATGTGCTGTTGATATGTCATTCTCGGCTCATATTATTTCTGGTATATTTCGTATAGTTAAATGACATATTGCATACTACTGCTTAATATAATTTTTTATAAAGATATAAGATTGTTTTATTTCATAATTTCTGTGTGTTTTTATTAACCATTTTGAATATACTTTTATCTAAAACAAAAGTTTTATGCCCTTTCCTGTAAATTTACTTTAACTGTTTTAGAATTTCAAAATAAGACAATTACTTAGTCTTCCAGTAACAATCGCTTATCTTCAGCCGTTGAGTTTTCAAGTGTTACCAAAGTCAAATTTAGTAATTAATGTGCTCTTAGTCAATGTAAAGTTGTTTTCATTCTTATCATTGTTTAAATAGTCATTCATGTAAGGATACATTTTTGTGATTGACAATAATTAAGGTGCCAAAATTTTGTTGATAATGCTCACATATTTTCATATTTTAGGGAAAGATGGCAGGATCCATCAGGTGCAAAGAAATATGTAGTTTTTTAAGTTTAAATCACTCCAAAAGTCTCATTTTATTGTATAAATGTTTTGAGGGGTGGTTTTCTTACTATAAGTGGGGAAAAGTATATACTTCTAGGTGGGTAATTAGGCTAAAATGGCCTACTTAAGTAAAAATCACTTTTAAATGGTAAATAATTTTTGATGTAAATTTATGAAACTAATATATGTTGTTAAGTTATGACTGATATAGATGGCTATATAATTGAAATGTAGATTTTGGTATTACCAAATTGATACTAATTGAATAATTATGCTATCTTGCCATTCCAAAGTATTCCATGGTAAATGAGTACTAACTTATTTTCTGATTCATGCCTGACATTTTACTACTTGTACATTGTAAATTAGATTAGAAACTAGCAAAAGAATAAATTGCCAAGAATCTAAATTATGTCATCCACGTTTTTCCTCGTATCGGTTCAGGTCTAAACTTTCAAATGAATAATTACTCATTTTCTTTATCAGCCTACATGTCATTGAATTATTTGTCTTTGGAATTTATGTCCTAATATAATATAAAGTTTTATTTCAAACTTCACAACAAAAAATAACCAACAAAGTTCGAAATATGTAAAATATATGAGCCAAAATATTATTGTTGAAAGACTTTATAATTAAAATATTATAAGTCTAAACATCTTTGCGTTGATTTATCTTTTATTTTGTAAGTAGTGCATGTTATGATTCTCTTAACTTATCTTCGTTGAATACAGTCAAATTGCAATAAGTTACAACATACAAACTTTTCTTACTTTTGGTTACTATTAAAAACACACCGTGTTCGAATTCAATAAGGTTCGATAATGAAGAAGAGCTGTGCATGATGTCTGGTAAAAAAGAGTTCGTCATGCTCGGTTGGAAGGAAGCCATCAAAATATCATGCAAGATGACAAAAGTTTTACCCTAACATTTCCAAACAAGTATCATATGACGTTATTTTATAAACAATTTGGATAGGAGAAATAGCCGTAATGTGTCCTCAAAATATCGTCGTTGCACAACTCCTTACAATGAAATGTCGCGTGCAGTGTTTCCTTCTGTCATTTATCTACACAAATATCTTTGATATCGTTCTTTGTTCTTGGAATGTTTGTAGGTGTTGCGTTTTAAGAGGTAAGACGTGCTGTATTTAGTTATCGACCAACTGGTTCTACACGTGCCTGCCAAAAGTAGAACTTGGGTTTAGAATTACTGCATTAAAGGGTATACACACTTGAAACACATTGCGTGTTCTCTTCTATTTTTTAAAGGTACATTAGGCATAAGAAATGTTTATTTTCCTTAAGTAGAAAGAACAATCCCCTGATGAAAATTGCGTTGATTGTGAAAGAAAATGTCATAAAGGTAGCAAAATGTACTACCATGCATAATACTAAATAAATAAAACTGTACTAATTGCCAATACCGCAAACGAAGCAAAACATCGTTAAGGTATATAACCAGTGTGTAATCATTTGGAAACAGTATCAGAGCACTCAACCTAGTAAAATTTAATATAATGCTATTTGTTAGACTTATTAAGTCTTTAAAACTTGTACATTGTTTATATTTTATCACTGTCCTAATAACAATAAATCATATTATATATAAACAGACGTTGCTAGTCATTATGCCGATTAACCACTCTTATAAATAAGAATATGTTGTGCATATAAATTAACCTTAATGATTATACATATTGGTCTGGCTCAACTTTCTTTTATGTCAATTGCTAGTCAAATAGATTTGATTTAGGTTTAGGTCACTTACTGAATGCTAGGTACTATAGTAATTGTTTTTTGGGAGATTTAATGTTATTAGGAGAAACATTAGCAGCGAGTCCTGTGATTAAGATATATTAAAATTTATCCGCATGTCGTCTTAAAATATAGTTACAATTAAAACGTATTATTGTAACTATATATTAGATATATACTATATTTTTCAACTTTACTTTAAAATTACATCTATTTAGGTACACAAAAAGTTATTCTCTGCTTATAATAAAAGTTGTTCATATTCATTAGTGTGTTAAATCGCGCGGATTATTATCAAATTATTGCACGTGAACATCTTTATACATAAACGTTCCGTTACAGGCAGCATTGAATTCATTTTCTATTTCATTATTACAAAAGGGACAAACACTTTTATATTTATCATTAGGCGTTCAAATTCACCCATGCCAATTCTAAGGGGCATAGTATATTACATTGGGTTGGCTTCAATTCAATGGAGCTATATATGTAATCTTACTGAGTTTCAATGTATTTAATCGATCCGAATAATCATTTTCCAATATGTGCAATAGGCCGGAACAATGAATACCATCGTAGCCTGCATGTAAATTTATCTACCGGTTTCAATTCAATACTTCCAGAACAAAAAAAGATCCATTAGATATTCTTTTCAAACCCATCAATATAGATAACATAATATAAACTCTATATACTGCATAAATGCTTGTTTACCATAATAAGTTAGCATTTAAAGTACGATTTTGTTTAGACGGGTTAAACTTAACCGACATGCAAACATAAAACAGATATTAAATTTCAACTTCTTATTCGGTTTATGACGCTAATATATGTCTTTTTAAAAATCGTTAATTTCCCTGTCTGTATCGACAAGCATTTTCACCCTTAGTTACCAACATTCAGGTGTAAACATAAAGGTATCAACTTGGATGTGATTATTGATGGTGATCGCAACCGAATCAATACCACATTTATACTGTTTTAGTCTGACCTATTGATTGGATTAAGATTGCAATTGAACAGGTAACTATTTTAGATTCATTTCTTTTGCATTTTGCACATTGTTTTGGTCATCTCACAACAAAGATTGGTGTGGTTTATTTGATAATTTTTATGACAATATATTTATTGTACTCAAATATAACTGGTATTGTTTTTCATATAGTTATTGTGCTCGTGAAATTTCGTGATAGTAATTTCAAAAAAGTATTTAACTATTTACTGCTTTTTCACAAACATTTGCCATTGAACTAAACACGATTGAAAAGCAATAAAACGAGATCGCAAAACAAGTACAAGAATAGAAGTACAAAAAGGTAAAGATGAATACAAAGATACAGTATATTTCCACAATGGGCGGTGTAAGGGGGTCGTGAAGGGTCATGTACCTCTAAATAAATGCAGATTTAAACTACTATACTTACTGTTTTCATGACTACCGAAATATCTTCCTTTCAATCGTACTTGTTTTATATTTATTAGTGGGTATGGATATAATACAATTTTTCCTAAGCATATTTTGTAGCTTGCAATGACTGTTCGTTCAATTCTACTTTGCTATTAAGGGTCTAACGAGGCCAAAACAAATATAAAAATGTTTATAACTTTGATAAAACAAATACATGTCATATATCTAAAAGCAATACAGTCATACTGCTTGACTCAAGTTCAAATGGATGAACTACCATAAACATACGAAGTGGCTAGATATAGTTTTTATAACTATCGGAAAAAACCTATATAAGCGGGCTAAGGTGAATCTATTTTTAGAACATGCGTCGTAAAAAAACTTCAATTTTTTTTTATAAAGCCGGGTCGAGTTACCTTTTAGAAACTCTATTGAAATGGGGAATTTAACTTCAGTTCAACTGTCTAAGTTATGTATGCTTGACTACTTAAATCTTTGAAATGAATTGATTTGAATGGAACTCTCAATCTGCACACAATATTCATATTGCAATTATTATGTGTCACAAATATTTATTAAATTTACACAATACGGCATTCAAATGTCAATAAGGCGCCTTGAATTTTAGCAATATGTTTTTTGTTTAATTCTATGCATGGATTATCTTTATTAAAGACAACTATTAATCAAAATGTATTGATTACTAAGCATGTTGTTCTTTCCATATCTTGATGAAATAAATGTCATTAAAATGATGCATTAAAATATAAACTGAATACATATGACCGTTTAATTATATAAACTCGTCTTTTGAAATAATTGTCAAAATGAAATAAATTTTACCCCATAATCACTATATTGATTTGTTGTCTGAAACACATGACCGCCCTTACACAATACATTCATGATAATTTGTAAGCAATGAATCAAGTTGCCTATACATGACGGCCAATAACAAATTTCAAAAAAGAAACATGTAAAATAACAGTTTATTCTTAACAATATTATTCAGATAGATAATTTCACCATCGATAAAGAATAAAGCGACAAAAATTATTGCATGGCATTTTGTCGTATGTTTATTATGTCTGTGAAAAGCGTTATGCATTTATGCACTTGTTTCCGTTTGAAACACATTGAAATCCTAGCAAACATGCAGTTTATTTTGATTTTCTTACTTTAAGAACATAGCTGACAAACACAGATATGTCTTACGACCGGTTCGGCGGTATTTATTCGTACCCTGGTTATGGATATGGATACGGAAACAGGTACGGCTCAAGTTCTAGATATGGGAGCAATTATTACAATAGATGGGGTAGCAGTGGTGATGGAAATAGCTATACGTCGCCATACAATAGAAATTATAGGTATGGACGCAGAAGGCGGAGGCCCAACTACTGGGAAAGAAACAGGCCATGGTACAACAATTATAGAAGATATCGAAACACAAGATCCCCGTCACCTGCAAGAGAAGGTAATACAATTACAAAGAATTACAAAGAAGAAAAGTTAGAAAAAATGGCTAATGTCGTAACAATGCGTGTTTTGTAACATATTGAAGCTCCGACGTGGATGTGAACAAGAAACAAACATATTTTTTTCATCTCACTTATTAAAAAATATAAAAAAGATAGATATAGAAAATGTTCGACCAAGATTGATTTAATCTTTTGGTCATGGCGTTTGAAAGCAGCCTAGTACAGCTTATGTAAAACAGTGACATATAACTTTTATTTTAGAAAAAAATAGTGAGTAAATAAAGAAAATTGAAACAAAATAGAAAAATAAAGAATCCCTAAAGAAAGCACAACAAGACAAAATTGAAAATGTTGCAGGCTCGGTTTGATTGAGCCTGTTATTTCCGACAGTATCGTTATATTCTCTTGTCATTATATTGGTTTGCAAATGTGTGTGTATGTATATAATTATAATGAGTGTGTGATTAAAAAGTTATAATGTTATTCTATAGAAACACGGCCACCACCTCCTCCTCCAGAAGTGCCGGAAGTACCGGAAGTGCCGGAGGATGAATTGGCGAAAGAATTATTTGTTAAAGATGTTGACCTACATATTGGTATGAATGCTAAAAAACACAGGTAAGATACTAATAGTGACATAATATTGTAACTATCTAAATCCTCTGATATTATTTGTTTGTTTGTTTGTTTGTTTCATTTTACGCCTTTTCCAACAGTATTTCAGTCATATAGGCGGGTGGTTTCCTAACCATCGTTCCTGGAGAGTTACACCAGTACTAGACTACCTTCCTCCGCGCTAAACTACCAAAGCATCTCCCGGGGATCGAACCCACGCCAGAGAGGTAACTGGATTAGAAGTCATCGACTCTAGCCCCTCGACCACGGAGGCGGCCTTCCTCTGATATTAAGCAAACATGAAAAATGGTAAAAATGAAGGCGGACGGTGAAATGACATTGTTGTATTTTTCCGAATCACTTGTATTACTATACATTACGGAATAACACTCTGACGCATCCCCTTTCCTGTAACGCATGAAAGTATTTCTTTTTATTTTCCATTTGCCTGCGTTATTGTTATGAATTTCAACAGTATAATGGAGGAGTTTATATAAACTGTTGTAAATATATATAATACGGGGTGTTTAATGGGAAATTAATCATACTGCATAAGTACTTTTCCGCATTCAAATAGAAAAAGAAATCTTCCATGTTCATGTATATATACGAGATAATATTAATGTCATAATTATCCAATCAAAATCAACGTTTCAAAAGTGCAGTATATATTAAAATTATAATACGAATGTATCACAAAAAACATCTCTAATCATTCACCTGCTAACGTTATGTGTAAATTATTTCTCATAATTTTATCATACCATATTTCAGAACTGATGAATATACTTGCACGCAAGGAAAGGACGCTGAACTTATAGTACGCCGAGGAGACAAAGTGAAAATGACAATAACATTTGACCGACCTTATAATAAGGAGAAAAACGATCTGAAACTTTGCTTCTCTTTGGGTAGGTACTTTGTTTCCTTGTAGGGATGCTGTATTTCTTAAAAGAATATGTATTAGTACTAAAGATACCTTACCACTAAGAGACATCGTGTTTTGATAAAACAATATATTCCGAAATACAAACATCCGTCTATACCTTTATAAACTGAGACAAAACAAATGAAATAGGTTTCCATATGAAATACTTAACAAATTTATGAAAAGTATAAAAAAAACTTGTAAACAACAGGACTAGTGAAGACAAAATATCGTCATTTTATGTGACAATGACATATAAACATAAAATTCTGTGAGCACAAAAATGTTTTATTTTACTTTTTTCTGCTCGATCTAAGTTTTAGAAGATTCACTACGACTTACGCAAGTGAAGGATACGCGCGAGATGATGCTGTACTTTACTACATTACATCCGTTAAAAATCAAAGAAACCGAGTTTGCGAATTTCAAAAATGTTTGTTTTTTTAATTTTTATTTATTCTATTATCTTATTTTTCTTCTTTTTTGGACATTGTTTTCACATGTTTTTGTAATTTCCGATATGATATTTGTCATCCCGTCGTGCAAATGCTTTCGTCTCACTGACCATCACTTTTGTCTTGATTTATAGGACCATCCCCTAAAGCAAACAAAGGGACTCTGGCTTTGTTTGAAATTGATGAATCCGGAAAAGAAAAGTTTGGATTGGACAAATGGGGCGCTAATTTGACCAGCAGAGATGATGCAAAATCTGAAATAACAGTTATGGTAAGAGTGTAGTCGTCTTGAATGAAAAAAATAAATAAACCAATACGCAAAAGCCGACATTACAATCAAAAAGATACACTTTGGTGTGGAATAATAGACTTGGATGTGGACATTTTATAGGGTTAACGCACGTTTTCCGTGTTATAACGTCTGCAGAGTCCCAAGGAACGGTTGGTGCCCGAGACCGGTAGGGCGAGTGCTCCAACAGTTCTGAGGGACTCTGCAGACTTTACAATACGAAATAAACGTGCGTTGACGTTATTACAGCATATAATTCTAAAATAGATTCATGATGTATATTTAATACAAAACACAATTACATTAAACCCTTGTGCTCGGACAGTATTTATCCAATTCTACATGTTTTACGTATGCGTTTTATTTTTCCGGGGCCAACAACTGGGGAATTCTCAGAACCGAACGAAATTTTGAATTTTAATTGATTAAACAAAGCTCGACATTGGGGATTTATTATCTCAAGAAAGAAAACAACGTTACATTACTCTACCCAATACAATACATGACCCTCAGAAATTCTTAGAATGATTTCAGATTGACGGTAGAAAAGATCAGTGACATCAGAATCGGGGTTTTTCAAGCTCACAAGTTTTTAAAAATATTCAGGCACTAAACATTATTCTCTCAAAGAAATATAAAGAGCATTCACCAACATAAACATCAATAAAACAACATTTTCTCAACTGAATGACTAAACTGAATGACAGGTATTTGTTTACATTGACAACTGTCCGTTTCTTAGGAAGGGCGACAACCAAGATTAGCAGCGATGTCTATAAACACCGTGTTTCCGGCATAGTTACTTGAATGCTACTCGCCGTACGTAATGCGATTGAGGCCCGCGAATCAATAATTTAAATATAACAAGAGCGCATGACTCTTTGGCAAACAGTCCAAATCGTCATTTTTTGTTTGTTTACTGGGCCCTTTATGTATTGCGCATAGGTGAAACCGGGCTATAACAAGAGCGCGTGACTATGTTAACACATGGTTTTGGTCCATAACATGGGCAAAATAGGGAAAAATAGCCGACTTTATGCTATAATAATGATAATAATATTTTCTTCGTAAACATCGTATGCAAACTTATGTTTAAATCATTCTTACCAGTAACTTATGCAAAAAAATTCGTTGTTGCATGCCATTTTTCTGTTTAGTTTTCGTAAACTTTAAGTGTGTTTGGTTATTAGCTTTTGAAAAATATATTCACCGATTGGTTTGGTATGAAAATTTGTATGAAATAACATCTGAACGTTTATAAGGGTTTCTGTTAAGTTAACAGAGTTAACAGAGCACTTTTCTTTTCATTACAATTTCGATTATTGTCCAGGCATGCACTTATGTTGATGTATCTAATTAAATCTTATAAAAAGTGGAACATTTTAGACATTAAAATATATTTTTCTTTTTTTTCTAGGTTTCTATTCCTGCTAACTGTATTATTGGAGAATGGAGCTTCTTTGTCAGGACAATAAGTGAAGGGAAAAGTGAGGATGGCAAACCGAAGGAAATTATTGGCAAAGATTTCCAGCTCGAGGATGATATTACAATCTTGTTTAACCCCTGGTGTAAAGGTGAGAGATCTTGTTTTTCTTTACATTTTGCAATTAATTATTTTAAAGCTGAAGACCACAATCTAATAGATATACTAGAGCAATCGATACTTTTTATTAGACAACAATGCCTACGAGACAGATTTAAATTTTTCACAAATTTCATTATAAAGTGGTCAAAGTTTCTGATTTACATGCGTCATTCAAAACAAAAGGGGATACTGTCCCCATTTTACCAAAAGAAACCTGAAAGTTCCCCAAATGACTTTTACTTTCAAGATATTTGTGAAAAGAAGCACGGCTGGTTTTAAGTACCAGTTTAATTTAGGAATGGTCAATGCTGTTATCTTTCGTTAATTTTAAAACTTATATAACTTGCAAAATATTTGACTGCTTCAAAATCGTTTGAATGAAAATGACGATTTTACACTATACATTTCAAAAGAGAGAAAACATTTAATGATATGGAGAGTGAGAGAGAAATTATATTTACATTTGTACACGTTCATGCAATATCTTACGAAAAAATGCTGTGAAAAGAAGATGAGGAAATGCGATTTTTTTATTTAAACAAATTGTATTCCAGATGACCCTGTCTATATGTCAGATGGTGAATTACTTGAGGAGTACGTTTTGAATGAAAATGGTTCTGTGTGGCGAGGCAGCTATAATACTCTCTCTCCCAAACCATGGAACTACGGACAAGTATAAATATAAAATCAAAAGTCACGCTTTTTCTAACAAGCATTAAAATATAATATGTTTTCCTGATTAAGAATTATGTTTTGTAATAAAAGTAAATGCATGTCGTTTCTGAGCGTCAAAATTCATAGAATATAATGAACAATCTCCATTTTGTGTTTTCTCTATTAAGTGATATAAATTCATTAGTCAAGGAACGGTGTACTAGAAAATAAGATGTAATTTTGTCAAATAAACGATTATGGGTTCGAGCCCTACTTGGGTCACGACCATGTTTCCTCATATGACACCAGAACTATAAAGTTCCAGAAATCAGACTCGAAATTAGTTTTAATAAGCTTCATAACTTGCATAAAGATCAAACTAACCTTACTATGCTAATACAATTGTAACTGTTAAACTAAACTAATTAACTGGTAAACACAAAACTGTTTCAAAACGCCTCTTCAAATGTCGAATGCCAAAAAGTATGTTTTACTTAAAAACAGAAAAGTCCACGAGCTCCAGTAAAAACTACAATAAAAACAGTTTGTTTGCAGCTAATAGTATTTTGGATAATTTTTTAGGGTTAACCTTTTTAAACTTTCTGCCATCCTTTTATTGGTTGCCTTTCTAGAAACCCTGCGTCTTTAACAAACCATAAATGTATTAATTATCCTTAACAGTCCGCTATAACCAATCCAACAAAACTGAGTATACGTTATAAAAGTGTTAAAACCTCATATCAGAATATCCCATATCCCCATATCTGTCTTACTTGAATATAAACAGAATAATTGTATTTTTTTTGCTCTGTTTTATGACAACTCCTATCCATTTTGTCTTCAATCTATAATGCAAATCTTACAATTAATTCCATTGAATAAAAGTCCATATTATGTATATTTTGCATGTCACATGACTAGTTGGACATTTGTTTAACTTTCAGTTTGAGACGGATATTCTTGATGCGTCGCTCTCTCTTATAAGGTTAGGATTTGGTGACAAATTGAAGCCGATGTCTGACCCTGTCAAAGTTAGTAGGATGATTGCAAAGATGGTAAGGTCAATTTATTTGTAAACGTTTATACACTATAGCTAATTGTCACAACGGGCCAAAACCTGCGGGTCGGGGTTATCGAGGAAAACCAACGAACATTTTTTCCTTCCGACTAAACAGCACTACCTACTTAATTGAATGGTTTATTGGAGGCCAACAGAAATGTGTCTCATTAGCAGTGCACTGGTACTTAGCGTCAATCTTTACCATAAAATTGTCCCCGTACGGGCCTTTACTGGAAATTTGGTAATCCAAAAGTCAGAGCTGTTCTAAATATCTGAGGGCATAGCCTAATGTTTAATCTAAATGGTGCAATATTCAAATCAAAGTTTTAATAAAACATTGGCCATCTGGTAATATTTTCAATCATTAATCTTAAATAAATAAATATCTTACGTAGAATTTGGAGAACTTTTAAAGTCTTCCAGGCTTACTTTTAACACAGATAATTGCAACAATACATTTCTTCAAATTTCTATTAATTATAAAAATATACTGTTTAATATTGTCTCGTAAAATACACATAGTAAATGCTTGTTTTTGTTTAATAACCTACACTTTGTTTTGTTTTAGGTTAATGCAAACAATGACAACGGTGTGCTAATTGGACGATGGGGTAAAGATTATTCTGGCGGTGAAGTACCTTGGTCCTGGGTGGGCAGTCTTAAAATCTTGCGGAAATGGATAAAAGATGGTCCAGTGAAGTACGGGCAGTGCTGGGTCTTTGCCTGTGTCGCCACAACAGGTGAGCCGCGTCACGCCAAAACAAACATAGTGGGTTTGCGACCAGCATGGATCCAGACCGGCCTGCGCATCCGCGCAGTCTGATCAGGATCCATTCTGTTCGCTATCAGTTTCTCTACTTGTAATAGGGTTTGTAAGCGAACAGCATGTATCCTGATCAGACTGCGCGGATGCACAGGCTGGTCTGGATCCATGCTGGTCGCAAACGCACTATGTTGGTTTTGTCGTGACGCGGCTCAAGTATATTAATCCAACCTACGGTAGTAGATACAATTCTAAAACTGAATGTGGTTCGGTGTGTCCGGGTGATTAAAGCGTTGGACTGGTAATCTAAGGATTGCTGACCGCTAGGGTTTAAACCCTCTTAGTGACAAGCCGTTGTTTCCTTAAGCAAGAAACTTTACATTCATTGCTTAGTACTGGTTGGTTCCAGGAACTGATTCGAGAGTGCTTCAATTAGTCTCTAGCTTCGAATACAATCGAACTAAAATAAATTTGCATAAACTTACTAATTAGACATTATCAAAAGGTTATCATGTTGAGCCTTTTTTATTCAATTTTTATTGAACATTTGAAATCATATTCATAAAAACAAGGTAGCATAAAAAGCAAATTGAACGCATTAAAAAACCTACAACAAGAGAATTTAACATAAAATGTAAGATAATAAAAGAGGGAAATATTCAAGGACACTAAATATTCAATCAAATATTCATTTTAATATGTTTTCAGTTTGTAGGGCACTCGGCATACCTTGCAGAACTGTAACAAATTTTGAATCTGCTCATGACACTAACGGTAGTAACACTGTGGAAACCTATTTTAAACCTGGATCTGGTGGTTTTCTTGAAAAGGATGAACATCACCGTGAGAATGACTCTATCTGGTATGTATGCTTGGAGGTAAAAATAACAAATACATCTTGACATCATACAAAATATAGACATAGAAATATATTAAAGAGATTTCGAAAATGTAGCAAATTTCTTGGCGATGTGATGTCCCCCTCAGCTAACCTCAGATCTGTGATTTCATTGTAAATTTATAGATCCTAGAATCTATATGTATTAACCAGGTACCAAGAATATTTCATAACTGAAAACTTAAATAATTCAGTCATTAAGTCCATGTTTTTTACATGTGTCATTCTTAATTATACAGATAATACTTTTATTCAATCAACTTGTTTATTATGACTTTTGGCTGGATTGTGTCGGGGCTGCGTTCTGTGATCGTCGCCTTGCCTTTTGCCTTGCTTTGATTCTTGTTCTCATTTTCTTTTAAAATTTTAGGAACTTTCATGTGTGGAATGAAGTCTGGATGGCTCGTAACGACTTACAGGAGTTTACAGAACATGGTTGGCAAGTAATTGATGCAACACCGCAGGAATCAAGCGATGGTAAGCAAAATAGAATTTAAAAATGAATACATTTATTTATTTGACTGTTTCTTTGCTTGATGAAAAAAGCAAAAAGGCTTACTTTGAAAAGGTAGGTACGATGTAAATTAAAATACACATGTATTTTCGGAGTAAACTAATTATTTTCAAAAACACTGGCTAGTAATAAGGTATATATTTATAATGTATATAGATAAACTAAAAATTAAAGAAAGTATTGACTTTTAAAAATATAAAGAATATTTATTTATATGCTCTGTTATACAGGTTACATGCAGTGCGGACCATGTCCAGTTCGGGCTATTAAGAATGGCGTTTGTACTGTCAACTACGACTGTGGATTTATCTTCACTGAAGTTAATGGTGATGAAATCCATTGGATAACTTACCCGGACGGTTCGGAAGAAAGGAAACGGATCATCAAAGATAGGTAATTGACAGTAATTTTATTCTTAGAATATAAATACATCTACTCTGACAGATTACATTATCAGTGATTTCAAAATCAACATTTGACTACAGTTTTACCTCGATTTGAAACCAAATGTTTCAAGCTTAAGCCGGTGATAGGGGTGATGTCAACGGTAACTTTTTCCTGTACCGTCAATGAACAGGTTCAGTCTAACAGAATCTGCAATATTTCCATTTTTTATTTTGCCGTTTCGGTCGTTCTTAAGAAATGCCGTCTCTCTCTCTCTCTCTCTCTCTCTCTTCTTTTCCTCGTTGCAAAGTGTTTTTTTTGTTTTTTGTTTTGTTATTGTTGTTTTTTTTTTTTGTTTAAAGACTAAGTATTTTAATATTCATTAGTATTTCAAGCCGATATTATCGTATTAAAGAAACACGAAAAAATTTACATAATGTAAATTGCTTTATATAATTATGTTATCTCTGATTAAAATATCAATTAGATATACGATACTATTTCAGTGTTGGTAAGAATATCAGTACTAGAAAACCAGGAGAGCAAACAGAAAGACTGGATGTCACAAACGAGTATAAGTATAAAGAAGGTACATAATTTTTACGCTGAGTTCATATTAAGACTGAAGTTCTTTTGGTGTCCTTCGCCCGTCATTCTTTGCCCTACACGTTGTTAAAATGTCAAAAGATTGTGGGTGAATAAATGCACCAACAGAAGTTATCAACATGTACTGTATAAATTTTTAAAGTGGTTCTTGTAAAAAAAAACGATTAAGACAACGAGCGTTGATAGATCCCTACGCTGACTTTTTTTTAGATAACAATAGATTTAACCACAAACATTGAAATGTGCTATTTCGTGGTAAAATACATTTTGGTAAATTTTTAGTGTTATCAAGTAAACTGATAATTCAAATCGGTCAGATTAGGATCCTGTAGGGGTCTATGCATTGTCATCAGTCTTCAAAATATGTCAATAATTACAAAGTTGGTGTCGATCAAAGAACCAGTTATGCTACCTAAGTATTAATAATCAGAAACCAATTGGCTTAGAGATATTATATTTGATTTGAAGCAACGTCCAGTTCTGTTCCCGTGGCAGAGGTTATTTTTCCACTATATGAATGAAGTGGGTTCCTTTGTAGAACCACACCATTTAAGGCTTTTATATAGTTTTAAGTCCCCTACCGGTTTACGGGAGGGGACTTTGGCTTACCCTCTGTCCGTCTGTCCGTCCGTCAGTCCGCACAAACATTTTAGGTATATGAGCTAACTAACAGTACACTGGAACAAAAGAGAACAAATTACTTCATTCCGTAAATAATAGTTAGCTCATAAGGAAACAATAGTTAGCCAACAAGGAAACAAAAGAAAAGAACAATAGAAATAGCTCATAAACCTGAAAAATTGGTACGTCCGTCCGTCCGTCTGTCCGTCCGTCAGTCCGTCCGTCCACAAAACTGGATCCCGCCATAACGCATAAAGTACTGAAAATAATTTTATGAAACTTGATACATGGATAGATTGCAGTATGGAGATTATGCACGTCTTTTTCTTTTCTTCCTTTGTTGAAAATTCTGGTTGCTATGGCAACAAATAGACTGAAAATATGGCACATTTTACACATAACCTGGATCCAGTGATAACACAAAAATTACTAAAAATATTTTTATGAAACTTGAAATATGGGTAGATGGTAGTCTGGAAATTATGCACATTCTTTTCTTTTCTTCTTATGTTGAAAATTCTGGTTGCTATGGCAACAAAAAGACTGAAAATATGGCAAATTTTACACATAACCTGGATCCAGTGATATCGAAAAAAGTACTAAAAGTATTTTTTATAAAACTTGAAATATGGGTAGATGGCAGTCTGGAAATTATGTACATTTTTTTTCTACCTATGTTGAAAATTCTGGTTGCTATGGCAACATTGAGACTGAATTTCAAGATTTCTGATTCTAGTTATTCGTTTCTTTATTTCTTAAGGTATTTTCTTCAAACTTCAAATATAAATTTATAGTCATCAACCTCATCATATTTGACAAGGTTTACAACTCTAGCACAAAATTTATCAGAATTTCCTCCCTTGAACTTAGAATTTTCATGACAGAAAAATTGATTTTTTTAACTTAATTTTACTTCAAATTCAAAATAAACATTCATTATCAACACCTTCATTACTAATTGTTCTTTGTAACACACACTTCATGTATAACGTCTTGCATCTATTTAAGTGTTATCTTCTTTTTTGGAATTTTGCTTTTAAAAATGTAACATTACTGCAGGAATGTTTAAAAAATAACTTTAGAGTGTCCTTCAGTCCACCTGTCTGTTTGTACATAAAAACTGTTTCCTGTGATCACTTTTAAAGAACTTTTTCAACAAATTTACTTAAAATAGAGACATTAGTAAATGGCCAATGGCCCTGCAGAATGTTGCTTGGGTTCTAACCGGTAGGGGACTTATGGATTGCTTGCAATGCTATGATAATTGCTTGTTAATTTTGGTCATTTACAAAAAAATTGTGCAGTTATACTGACCTATCCCTGGGGTTTTACGTTGACTTTAGTCGGTGCTAGGGGTCGTGACAGATGTTGCACTTTACATTTTCAAATTGGTATTGTCTAAAGTATGCCCTTGAGGTAAAAATGACATTGTTTTACCGCTCTGAAGTAATATCGATGTGATTTATGATATATATAGGATCGAAGGAAGAAAGGATAGCGGTAATGAAAGCTCATGAAACAGCACGATTTCCAAATCCAGATACATATGCAAATGTAGAAAAAGTCAAGGTGATATCATCTATTTCTCTACCATTGATAATTTAACGTAATGTGCTTTCTACAAAATTAAGCAATTCAATCC
Organism: Ruditapes philippinarum; assembly: GCF_026571515.1. Taxonomy (NCBI): domain Eukaryota; kingdom Metazoa; phylum Mollusca; class Bivalvia; order Venerida; family Veneridae; genus Ruditapes; species Ruditapes philippinarum. Next base: position 104,770 of record NW_026866047.1, on the reverse strand, counting down.
ATCGATCGTTTATTTATTCTTTAAAAGTAGGTTGTTCTCTGCATACGTTTCGGTGATAAAACTATAACAATAATAACAAAATCATGTAAGCGTAATTTAGTATTGATCATGTTTAAAGTTATCTGGCCTGATGACGAACGTTTTCAGGACTCGAAGTATCTAGGTACTGACCCCGTTACTTAAAATATATACATATGCATTACCGTTTGCAATTTCAGCCAATCAAATTCGACCTTATACTGAGGGATGACGTCATGATAGGCAGCATCATGCCAATCAAGTTGGTGGCGAAAAACGAAGCGTCAAGAGAAAGAACAATTACCAAAGGAGAAATTATAGTATCACAAGCTGCATACACAGGTCATACAGGAAAAGATATCCTGAAAGAAGAGTTTGGTCCAGTTACACTGAAAGCTGGGGAAGGTATGTTTTAACTTATGTGTGGTATATTTAAAGACATAAGCGAGTACAAAAGTTTTAAGTTATAAACAGACAGAGAATATATTGCTACCAACGCGATAGTATGAAAAATGAGTGAAATTGTAAAGACGTTTAAGCTCATCAAGTATAAGGACAACTCGTAGAAAAATTTATTTACATATAATATTGCTTTCAAAATACATGCAATTTTAAAGTATTGTATAAATTAATGTTTTCTATTTTGAGTATTCAGGTAAACATGTTTAAAGATTCGTGCAATGATTTTAAAGGCCCTTTCTGCCTCAGCTATACTATCAATTTCATTTCTCAAATCGTTTCTGTTACCGTTTCCAAAACATTACTCATTTGTCAAATATATTAACTAGCATTTCTTCTTTCGCTATATGAGCAATAGGTATAATTAGAGAATTAGTATTGAAGTCAAAAGGCTACTTCGTTTACATTGTGCTACCTTTATGATGGCATATTACTGTGCGTTTAACGATACTTTATTCATTTGTCAAACATCTAACATGCTCTAAATTCTTCATCAAACATTAAAAATACATGTTTGACATTTCTAAAAAATTGAAAACAAAATGGATTTTTGAGTCATAATGTGCCTTTTGTTAAATAACAAAGTGATAAGCATATATTTCAATGTACTTCAGCTACGACTGATACTTTTGTTTCACATACTTTCAGAGAAAATCTTTGAAGCGCGTTTGCACCCAGACAAATATTTAGACTATCTAGTGGAACTAGCAAACATTGCCATTGTCGCTGAAGCTCAAATTGAACCTATTGGTGGCAGGGACGATGAAGAAGAATTTTACATGAAAAGGGCATCTAGATTCCGGCGACCGGATCTGAAAATCGAGGTAATGTTTTTGATATCTTATAAATAATAGATTTTATGTCTACAGTCTTATTTATCTTCTTTCTTCTCACACGTCATGATATCTCAATACAGAAGATGTTTCAAAGGAGAAGCTTAACTTGATCCGTAATAAGTAAAAAGGCAGATTCCCATGCAAAGTTTGCATAGTTTTTTATTTAAAAAAAGACAAATTTAGTAAGAATTATTTAATATTTCAATACATCTCTGCAATAAAGATATTTACTCTAAGATGAACATAGTATATCTTCAAAATATTAAGGTGATACTGCAATCTACATGGCATTTATGAAATTTTCTGTTGCTGTATGTGACAACACACATTACAGGGTCCAAAGACAGCGAAGGTTGGTGATGTCGCGAAGTTTACCGTCATCTTAGAGAATCCACTTGACAAACCACTGACCGGTTGTAAGATCTCAATGGAAAGTGTTGGCTTTGACGACTTCGATCTAAAAGATGTAAAGTGAGTAGATTAGAACACGATATATGATTATAATAAGTGAAAACAGTCACCTAGTGATTAAGGTATCCGATTCTCAACCGAGGGATCTTGGGTTCGAGTCTACTAGGAGTAACGAGCATGTTTCCTCGTATGACACCAGTACTGATAAGTTAAAAAAGCGGACACCATAATGACACAAATAACGTGAAAAATTTCCTTAGAAGCTCAGATATATGTCACAAAGAAACCTTTTTTTATATAATTTAAATATCATTCTATCAAAACAATGTTTATATTTTTTATACATTTTCAGTTTTATTGATGCAGCTTTTCTAGATAAATAATTTGAAAATATGATACTGGTGATGATGTTAATGATGACCATGATGATCTTGATGATGATGTACATATTAATGATATGATGATGAAATTGATAATTATTTGGTTATGAATATTCTTGCGATGCGACTGCTACTGTTGTACTGCTGAATTGTATTCACTATTTTTGTAGCTAATGGTAATTATTTCAAACAATTATTATACAAACAATATTAAAACAATGTTGTTAACATGCTATATTCTGTATCTTCAGTAACATCAAACCTAAAGAGGTCTGGAAAATGGAGTTCCCATTGAAAACTGTAAAGGCAGCGAGACATTCTGCGGTATATTTCAGCTTCGAGTGTGAGGAAATTCCAGATATTTCTGGATACTCAATTATTAAAATATCTGCCTAATATGCACTTTACAGTAGAATATTCGTGGGCGTACTAATTCATTAGTAACAAGAAGTTGTGTTTTATTTACGCCTACATATATTAAAAAATTCTGCAGTGTATCAAGTGCTTTTATACCTTTGATGCGTTGTGAATAGCTGAGTCAGATATTTTGACTGATATTCATATAGATTATTAAATAATGTTGAACATTTTGCATACAGCTTCTGTGATATTAAACTATTCTTATAACTTTTTGCTCACAAAATTTGTTTTGGAAAAAAAACACAATTGTATGAATTGTGCCTGAAATAACCTACTTTGTCATATTTTATCTATACTTATTTAAATATCTTTCTTCCTTTCGAACTTTTGCTGCGACTGTGAAAAGTTGCCTCGAACATATATCATTCGTATACTGTTGTTTATTCAAATCACTCCCTATATTTTTTTCTAATACATTTTAGTAACATAAACTCCGATGATTATGAACTTGAATTGAATGTTGAAGTTATAAAGATAAGTCTTTTTTTTAAATACTCATAAAACAGCGATTGAGGTTTTTCTTTACTTTGTAGACTTTCTTTCCAAAGACAAAACATCATCGAAAATAGTGACAAAATTGTTTTGAGTAACATTGTAAATAAAGTGACATTATGTTTATTTTGTGATTGTTAAGTTCAGCTGAATTGACTATATATTTCAATCAATTGACTGTTAGATTACATAGATTACCGAGAAGTGATTGGTCAACAGTTGGTACATAAATAAATGTTAAAATTAAAATACGAATTTGCCTTCAATATACAAAGACTATCCCACTCTTTTTCTAAAGTAAAAGTTACGGGTATTTACCCAGGAATCTTTATAGAAATTACATTGGGCCACGTAAGTTATTTATTGTTCATTTGAAATTTATTATAAAATTGAAAGTAATTATGGCAAAAGATAAACATTCACCTGTTCGCTTAACATATACCATTGGATGAACATAATGTCACTTTAAAGAGGCATAAGTACTTATATTTAAACTGACCAATTGGTCTGCTCAAATGTAAAGTGATATACCATTTTTCTATTTGTAAATGTATTAAAATAAATGATACGTAGATATTTCAGTTTGTTTTGTTTGTCATATCATTTTAAGATTGTTTCTTTTCTTGATAAATGAGCCACGTCATGACAAAACCAACGTAGTGCATTTGATAAAGGGGAAATAGATATCTGTATTATATTTAATAATAAAAAAGACGTGTAAAGAAAGTAACTTCCATAAAATTCAATTACATGTTTTCGACCAAAGTTTGTAATATTTGGAAATATGCAGACATCAAACATGCCGGTCAATTTGCAAACTATATACTGTAGAACCCACTGTAGCCATTGCAATAACCCTGTAATATGAATACACAATACAGATTCGGTATATCAATTTAACCTACGCTACAAAGTTAGGATATAAAAAAAATAGTGGGATTTGTAAAAAGCCGAAACTTTATTTCATATTCCATAAGATTTAGAATATTTTCACATGTACGGTAAGCGTAAATGTGTAAATCTACAAATTGAGCTTACGTTAATCATTTTCTTCTGCTAAACGCTTGTTTTCTGTGATATTAAATCACGATGACACGCACTCGGCGCAGGGCGTCATTCAAATGTATGTAGCCAAGCTTAATTCCTAATTCATACATAATTTTCTGTCTGTTTTCTAAATATTACACCAATACATTTTGTTACATTTAAGTGATATTCAGTTCAAATTTGACGTCATTTAGTCATGATATGGATAGATTATAAAGTTTTGAACAGCAGTGGTCATAGCGTTAAGTGTAGAAATATTACGTTCTTTTAAAAACTCGAACTTTTGCAATCGTTAAATTTTGCAAACAGATGGTAATACTTCTTCATGTAAAAGTAACATACAACAAAATATCGGCCATAATGACACTCGTTTTCAGCTTGCACAAGCTATTCAAAGATGGCAAATTATACAAAATCACAGACGGGAAAGGGCTATGAAAAAAACGGAATTATGACGGGACGTTAGTGACGTCCATTGCATAATGGCTACAGTGGGTTCTACAGTATATAGTTTGCAAATTGTCCGGCATGTTTGATGTCTGCATCGGGTCTTCTAAACAAGTTCTGACTAAACGATTCAAAATGAGACATATGTTTCAAAAACTATTTTAATTCATATAACTAGATAAACGTCTTACAAGTTATTATAAACAAGTTCATATTATAAAGATGCATGGTAATTATAAGAAATATTTTCCCCGATTTAATAAATGAAGCCTGTGCTCAAAAGAAGAGAACGCTTTTCAATTGGTATTTCTTTTTATATTTTACTAATCATATTGTTTTAAGAACGTAAGATGACATGTGTAAATTAATACTATAATCATTACCATTATAAGTCCACCAGCATTCTTCACGACAAAACGCGGACAGTGGCTTGCTACTTGCAATTCTTTCGGTCAAAGGAGCTATTTTGCTTCATCTAAAAAAAAGATAGCCGGTTATATTTAAATGATTCAGATACTGGAGCACCAGGGAGAATACTTTCAGAAAGAACGACGCTTATAATACGTATTCTAAGATGCCATCGATTGTTTTGTTTTTTTTACCAGGTCGCGTACCCCTTTTCATTTAAAATTTTCACAGAATTTTTAAATAAACTGTATTATGTCTGCACTGTATTTAGAGGTCATGTTACGATATATGTCTCTTGTTAAATTGTGAACGTAAATTCAAAAGGGAATAAAAAAGCAATCCTCACAACCCTCGTAGAATCTGTACAAAACTTGTGATGCCAGTGCTAAAACATACATGTAAACGATGTTTAATATTTGAGATTACATATACAATTGGAGATGAGAATGTCTGAAAACATATCATTATTAAATATATATGCTCGAAGTGTGCTTATAAAGATTAAAACATACACTTGACCTTATATGAAATGATTTGTTTTCTCTCTTTTACATTTCGAAATAGATTGGCTTTAATGAAAAAAGATTTTAATACTTAAACTATTATTCCTCTAAACATTTGCCTTGATTGTATCCAAAATATTAAACAAATATTGTTCTGTTTTGCAAGGGACCGATGACAAAAAAAACCGAGAATTATTTGTTATGAGACGTACGCAATTACGAAATTGAAAAAAGTGGACATTATCACTAAAAACATTAGATTTAATAGACAAATATTCATATACGATAACATGTTCTGCTATAGTTAGCTATAATTGATATGCCTTCTTGTTTGGTGTGCCGAACCGGTAATCCTTTATTGCTTGACATTGTTGGGAACTGCGCTTAGTGAATATCCTCGCCCCTGTTGATACAAATGTATTTCCTTTCATATTTTCATATTTTGACAGAATTGTCGGTAAGTCTCCTTTATTGATAAAGCATCAAAATAGAACACGAAAAATACAATAACTATAAATAAATATAAAGATGTAGACACGTTTTAACGCTTATAACATATTAGGAATGTATGCAATTCAATTTGTTGAAAACATTTTGTAAACAATTGTTCTAAACGACTAAAATTTCTTGAATAAATATGAAATGAAACATTAATATAGCGTTGGATTAAAAGCCTTCTGTTTGTCCATTATTAAGAACAATGATTACAAATGTCACTCCTCAAATTTATGACACAAAAACAATTAATAGAAAATTGGTGCGAAACATCCCCCAACAACCGCTCCCTAGACAGTCATCATTTTCACGGATCATAATAACAATTCTGGTCACACCGAATCAGAGCATAGCTTTGCCCTTCCCAATTGTAATACCCACCCTGTTGATAATTTGATTGATTATTGTTTACCGGATATTCATTTCATATCACTTTATCATCTTTATGCATAATTCATTAATTTCAACTATTTCTGTGGTCTTGGGAAATGCCAGTAAAACTAATACTAATAGTGAAACACCATTCAATTATGATTGTGACTGATATAAAATATTAAAGTGACAAAATGGGATTTAACAATTATGTCCACCACATTACAATGATATAAAAACAAATGTGATTCAGGCTTCTAAATATCATTAGTTAATAGCATTAGGTACTTTATCACTATTTTTTTACGGGGAAATTAAAAACAAATAGCAATATTGTTCAGAAGCATAAATACATTCGGACAGAAAGTATTTGTTTCACAGAAAATAATAACAATGTTTTGTGCGGTATAAGATTAAAATGGCTTAATCTAATAAAAAAATAAATTTTGTCTTATATATTTTGTCTTATTGTAACGGTCTTTATAAAGTAGGTTATTTTGAACATTGATATATGATAATTATTTGCAGACCTTACAGTTCAGTGATATATTTTCTTGGACTAATTAACTTCAAGTTAGTCAAACTTAAACACAAATATCTTCAAGACTTTTAGGAAGGGAAAATGTATTATATAATATCTTTCATTTGGATGGTAACAGCAGGCTGTCTGTTGATATGTCAAGTACAGTTTGTTACGGCTATACCAGAACAAACCACGTCTAGTAATACATCAGATGAATTACTTGATTATTTCACTGACACGTCATTATTCAATGATTCAGGATATGGAACTATGAGACCAGAATTCTTTATATATGCTGAATGGTTTTTAATGATGCGCGCCGGACGGAAAATAGATTTGAAGAAACTTATGTTGGAATACTCAAAGATTTGTCCTATTCAACACTCTTGTGGTGTGGATTTTGAGGAAAAATATCTGTTTACAGGGAATATAAAAGAAAGTCCAGCTTTCAAAGGTATATTATCATAACTTTTGATAAATTGATTTGCATTATGTTTTTATGTTCTGTATTATGTATAACTAGTTGCTATCTTTATACACTCATAACTATTATAAATTCATTATTACATTTCATAAAGAATTGGATGTTTGTGTTTATTGCTTGTATTTTGTTAAATGTTAATTCAAATATCAACAAAATAATGATTCCTTGTGGAAACAATTGGCTGATAACAAAATTCACTTTACCATTCTTTAGATTGTAAAGTCTGTCAATGCGGCCGACAATGTTGTTGATGACCCGGCGATGTTGTCCCCTGGGATCCCTACGCTGGGGTTAATGTTCCGCTCATGAGTGTACAAATTTTTACTAATACCCAAAAAGGAGGAAAAACTACATATTACAAGTTGGCAATGTTATTTGAAGAATTCAAAGATAACATTACACTCGTAACAAAGTGCAAGTCAGAGGTTAGACCATGTACTTCCGTGGAATCTGGGCTAGTTTATAAAAATTATAATTGTGCCGTTTGCAATGCAGATAGTAATTGTATTGAATGGAGGCTCGACGTGGACTGTACATTTGAGGAATTTATGGAAGGAAACAGTTTTAAATCATATGCTAATATAAAGGAAGCATTGGATAAATTCGGGTGTCAGATTCAATATAAACGCACTGAAAATAGTAATTTCGGTTATACACGTTGCCATTCCTATGATTATCTCCAGACTGTTCAAATAAGCCGTTGTAACGTAACCGGTCTTTGGCGTCAATATGATGCTGATATAGATTGGGCTTGTAGAAACTTTATCACACCATACAAGACTTTCAAAAATATCTACTGCTATATATGCAATCCAAGTCATGCAAATGAAGGGAACCAAACCTTAATTGAAAACTGTATAGTAAAGGATAATACTTATGAGATAAAAGAAATTTCGTCCGCATGTAAAACATTTCCAATCTCAGAAAGGCTTTATCCGTTTAGAAATATCTACTGTTATGCCTGCAGCTTTGGCCATGAATTACTCATGGACTCTGCAACTGACGCGTCTGTTTTGGTCGACGTTTTTGAAAAGAACGACCGTGCTTCCCTCAGAACAGAGATGCATCTTTCACTTGTGTTTCCTCATGAAGGTAATGTTATCGAGGTCAAAAGATTCATTCGTGAAGTTTTAAGCGGTGCATTTCAATATGAAATCAAAAATTCGAAGAAAGAAATAATAGATGATTTCCTTTTCACAAATATTGAAGATATATACAATTTATTTGTGACTGTTTGTGGAAATGGCCCACTTTGCAGTTATGATAGGAAAGATAATGAAACTTACAGCAATCCTGTATGTAGATATTGTTCCTGTGAAAATGATTGTGTTGAGAATGAAATGTGTTGTCTAGATATGACTATTTTAAAACAACCGTACACATGTGTCAATACCAAAGGATTCCCTTTCATCCGTAAAAATGAAAAGGAAGAAATTGACAAACATTTCGATATAGCGACAGAAAGTAAACTGTATAAGATAATAAATAAATGTATAAATGAAACTCATGAATTATCAGAAAAGTGTTCTTCAATCGGAAATACAAGTAGCTTCTTTGATGATGTACCAATTAGCACAGGTGGAGAAATTTCGTACAGGAATATATTTTGTTATGAATGCAATAATGAAAGGGTAAAACCAATTATTCTAGACGTTCAAGCATATTGCAAGACATTTATAGAGCATTATTTATTCACGAACTTAACGGATTTCTTAAACGCTATGATGAAACATTGTCAGACAATTTCGTTTCTACCTCTCAATACTAAAACATGTCTGGGTAAATATGATGATGTCAGCAATAGCCATATTGGTGGGGAACATTTTGAAAGGGTGGGGGTACATTCATCTAGACTTCCAGGAAAAATTACTCGAGAAGTTAATATACCAGCTAAGACATTAAATGATCAAGTGAAAGAAGTATTTTCTTCATGTAATATGTCAGGATTTCAAACAGATACAAATGATGTTCTTAAAAACGTATGTGAGAGCAACTCGGTAACAATTCTATCACTTCCTCAATATCGTATTGACCAAAGGGTTTATAAAAATTTCGCTTGCTTCCTTTGCAATCCTGTGTTTGATCTGGCAGATATTCCAACAGAATTTTCGATATCTGAATGTCCTGTTAACAGTTCTGTAGGATGGTATGAAGAAAATGCTGTTCTCAAAGAATTGTGCACAAAAGAACAACAGAACGATATATGGTTCCCTTTTAAAAACTTGTATTGCTCAGAATGTAATCTCCCGCCTTGGCAACTAGTAAGTAACATTTTCTATAAAAAATAACGACTTTATTATTTATCAGTAAGACGTGCGAATTAGGAAAGCATAACTCAATTGATCACATAAACCGCGGGGCAGGAGTGTAATAAAGCCATTTAATAAAAACGATATTACACTAGTGTAATAACACTTTGACGTGACGTCATTTGCGCTATATATAAACATAGCGTTAAAACGCGCTAATGTTAGCGTTTCACTATAAGCACGTCAATGAAAAATGGAAAAATGACTCTTTTTAACAGTTTACTGTTTCTTATTTTATATATGTGATAAAAGGAATATCATATTCGTGTAGAATCAATACTAAATTTATTGAACTCGTTGGATAAAACAATATTATGCTCGCCAGAGGCTCGCATAATATGATTTTATTCAACTCGTTCAATAAATTTAGTATTAATCTACACTCATTCAATATCCTCTATATAATTATTCTGAAAACAGATGATCACAAATTTAAAATGTTTGTCCAGGTTATTTTTTAGAAAAAAGGAAAAGATTGCAATGTAAACCATTGACATTAAAACGAAGTTTTATTTCCGGAAGAGTTAACATTTTTTTATTATATGTACATTTGTGTTTAACATTTGATTACATGTATTTATATTTATAATATTTTTATACTTTTCTTTTGCATGTTATAGATAAAGAAACTATGTAAATAACATTTTGCAATTGTTATACATTAGAAAAGACAAGTTCGTTTAAATCATTAAATCACCTATATCATTAAATTACATTGAGTTATTCAATGAATCTTGAATCAATATTACAGGTTGAGGTCAAAGTTTCAATTTATGACGTGCTTAGCCCTCCGTTTTATAAATACCTTTTCTCGCTGTCTCCAGAAGATTTCAATAAGATAGACAAAGCTGAGTCGGATGATGGTTTGGTGGAATGTCTCAATGGAACATATGATTATAATTTGGTAACAAATTTATAGATTTTACACTTAAAAGTGACATAATGCACATTTTCGCTCTCAAGTTGAATTGAATTAGTAATATATTTCAAAATTTCAATATTAAAATGGTGAGAGACCAATAACTGATAATGAAACATAAAAATAATATTGATATAATACATGTCAACCATTGTGCAAAAGAAAAAAATATAATGTATATCAAAATGATTGTAATATTTTATGGATATTTTGACAGACTTAATCAAAATGATTTTCTCTTTTTATTTTTACAATAAGTCTCCACCTCTTCAATTCGTTATTCTATAATTTTATCCTCACAAAAAAAACGTTTAGTTATAAGTACCGCTATGTATATATTTTATTTCAGAAAGAGTGTCGATCATTGCATTGCCAAATTGGTTCTCGGCTAAACAACTCAACATGTACACCATTATTTGAAACTGCTATGAACCACCGATATTTAATAAACCTGGATCTATACATAGAACGTTTGGATTTCACAAAGACAGACAAAGAAAAAGGCATTATCATTGATTATTACAGTTTTGAAAGTTTATGTTCAAATATAAGTCAAACTATGACAAGCCCGTTTGACAAAAAGACCGCGTTTTACATACAAGACCAACTATGCACAGCAACATCTCCTTGTATCTTCAATCCAAAGACAGCTGATGTTCCATGTGTAGATGTATCAGTGACTAACTTTATTAGGTTGTTTCTAACTATATATATAGAATATACTGAATCGATAAGTTATATACGGAGAGTGTTAATGAGTGCGATTGGTCAGAAGTATTACGTAGCAGACCTCTCTGATATCGATGGGACTTTGTTTTCTGTTGAATTTGTACCGGTGAAATCTTTTGATTTGCAATTACTAGACCCAGGTACCTCTTGTCAGACTGGATCTTCTTTCAATAAGAATATAAATGGTGTTTTTCCTATGACTTATGTAGTTGACAAGTTTTTGCAGTGTCCCTTTGTCAAAATCAATATAAGTGAGACCATCGTTTTTAATGAAACTCTCATTGTTACCATAAATGATAAAAATATATCGTTTTCACAAAATGAATATAAATTTCAAAATGAACATGTCATAATATGTATCGACGACTTTAATGCAAAGACCGAAAATTTCAATTATGAAAATATTTTGAAGTTGGATGTTGCATCACATTCAAATGGACTGAACATTTTTACACAAATTTGTACAATCATTTCTCTTGTCTGTTTGTTCATCACGTTCATCACATACTGTTTGTTTTCATCTTTAAGAACAATACCGGGGAGTACTTTGATGCTATTGTGTTTTTATTTATTTATAGCGCAATCGTTCTTACAATTTGGCTTAAATGGAAAAAGCATGTCAACCTTTTGTATAACCACTGGAGTTGTCATACACTATTTTTGGATTGCTTCGTTTTGTGCCATGAACATTTCTTCATTTCATATGTTTAGGGTGTTCTACTTCAGCGATCTGTCAAATCAAATGCCACAAAACAAAAGAATACTGTTTATAAAGTACTTGTTGTATTGTATTTTCTTTCCAATGATTTTTGTTCTTGTTGCAGTATTACTCAACTTATTTCATTCAGATTATAGTTCCCTAGGATACGGTGTCAACTACTGTTTTATTTCTGATTTCTATATATTCGTCGGAACATTTCTTACCCCAGCTTGTGTTATTTGCTTGAGCAATTTCATATTTTTCTCTTTGGCATTTCACAAGATAAGGTCCACACCAGATGTCCAGAGTAATCAAGAAAAAAACAATTTCTTCATTTTTCTTAAACTAAGCATAATCGTAGGTGTAACTTGGCCTTTGTTGATCTTAGATAACGTTATCGGCGTCCTCTGGTTCTCATTTGTTGCGTCTGGTATCAATTCTCTCCAAGGTGTGTTTGTATTCATTTCATTCATTTTGAATAAAAGAGTATTCTCTCTTTACAAATCTATGATAATGAAAACAGCAGACAAAAAGTCGGTTTCAAAAAGTGAATTAAGCACAACCTACAGTATAATAAACAGATCCAGAGTTTAGGATTCTGAAAATGGTTTGGTATCTGATAAATCTTATTTTGAATATGAATTTATGTTGTAATGCATCGTCCATATACCTTGACAATTTTGCTTTGAAGACGTTATCATAAATGTATGTCTATATATATAATATGTAAGGAAACGCAATCATTTAAAACGATAACTAGCATTTTCACAAACCTAATTTAGAATTTTACAGGTAGTGTTCATGTTTGGACGGATACGAAAGTCTTGACTGTGTCTTTTATTCACATCAAAAATTAATTAGTATTATCATGATCAATATTTTAATATATTTAAATTATTCTCTGTAATTGTCAGCTTTATTTCTTGATAATTTTGATAAATTTCTTTTAAATAGTATACCAATATGGATTTTTATACGGCGAATATGATGGCATTTCAAAGAATTATATTGAAAGAAGCCATATTGTTTTAAATAAAAAAGCTTTTTCATGGCTAATCAAATTTTCTTCAGCTTGTTCTTTTTTATATAAATGTTAACATTTTATGACAGAATTGGAATTCTAAACTCGTTACATTCCTAATTAAACTTATATTCTCGCATCCTTGATTTTGTAGAAAAAAAACTATATTTAAGAAAAAGGTAAATTTACTTTTTCTAAATTTATTTAAGGGAAATAAACAGTGAATATACTCCGATATGGACCTGTTTTTTGTTTTTGTTCTTGTTCTTCAAAAAGTTGCTTCTTAACCAATGACAGAGAGGCATATCAAAGCTATTTATAGATTGTAAATGTATAATAAAACTATTTGTGTCGTGACTATATTGTACTTTTATTTTATATTATACTAAAAGTAAAAAAGCAATTTGCACCCCAACATTTTCTTAACGTACATTATTAAATATTTACGTCTCATCTATTTTTACTAGAATATAAGAATATGAAAAATGTAAAAAGCAATTTTTGTGGGTGTTCTTTAGCCACAATTATTATTATTCTTTGTATAGAAGGTATTTATATTTGTTTGAAATCTTATCCAAATGTGTTTCGAACATTCATTTAGACCATGTATTTATGATTATAACTGTTCGCCATATTAATCCATGATTTCCCTGTAATTACTGGCTCATGGCTTAATGAATTAAATCAATTAACACTATATATTGCTTTATTATCATTATACATGCATTTTTTCCTAATTATATCAACGTTATCAACGTCAATCATATGTATATTCACTAAAGCTCATATATTCAGCGCAGTATTTACTTTTGTTGTGGAATCATTATTCGAGCCGATAGACAGTAAAAACTTGGCAAAATTTCATTGTTTATTTTATTTCAGTTATTAAACGATAAATATCTCGAACGAACATTTGTCTTGTTATGGAGCTCCTGTTTTCCAAGACGGTAAGTGATATAATTTGTACCGTGGGGATATTGCATTAACTTCAAACAATATTATCTACAAAGCAATAACACGCATTATTTGAATGAAAACATCACAGGATAGTAATCATGCATGCATTATTTTATAGGTTTTGACCAACATAACACATAAAATATCTTATGATTTCTTATGAAAGGCAACAAGATTACCCCATATTGCGTCGTATTTGAGATATTACTTTTTTGGTAAAATACAATTCAAAACCATTATGTTATCATGTCCTAATCTCTCGTTTAATAAAATGCAATACGGCACATAATGCCTACGCAAAATTATCGGTAATCCGATCAGTATAACAAGACTAGTTTTTTCCTCAGCATTTTATTCATTTTGTAATTATTCATTAATTGCATTTGTGCATTGATCGTTTGATGCCATGGGAGTGTTATCATACTAAACTTGATTAAACTTTCAGTAATTGATTATGCTGGTATATAATCAAAGTGGGAAAAAATGGGATTTTAGTGTTATCACCTTTGATGTTAAAGAAGCCGCCTGAACAGAAACTATTACATTTTACACTGGTGTATAACGGCAAAGTATAAAGAGTATTGTTTATTAGTGTCAATCCCTACTGAAAGGGCCCGCCATTTCTGACTTTTGAGATACCTTTTGCTTGCATAACATTGTACCTCCCAACTCCTACTATTAGGCCAGGCGTCAGGCGAATAGAAATCGGTAACCATTTATTTTCACAACCTTGCGGCTCACGAAGCTCCCACGAGAAACATTCATCCTACAATTAACGCTCCCCCTGGGGGTCGAACCTTCGAACTCCCGATCCAAAGACGAACGCCTTTACCACCAGGTCAACGGAACCAATTGACTATATTTAACTATATCTTTAATTGAGGATTGCTGAAAATCTTCAAAATAATTAATGGAACTCCACTGAGATCCAAAAGCCTTTAAAAAGATAAAATGTATTTTCTTACATAGATCGCCTGAGGCAATTAAAACACTAAGATGATAAGAAATAAGTGAAATAGATAATGGAGAAATATTCTCATAAGTAAATACAAAATCTTTTTTTTTTGTATTTTTTGTCCGATTTGAGTAAAGACAGCAAGTCATTGTTTTAGACCTACTCCAAATGGAATATTAATCTCGTAAAAATATTTTTAGTCGAATCATGACAAAATCACAGGGTGGAGTCCATTTAACCCTAATCTCTGTCAGTTAATCAGTATGATTTCTTCCTCTGTAAATTGCATGAGTCTGATGAGGTATAATTAATTCCTGCCATCAAAGTTTTACTCTAACCTACTGTCAGCCGGAATGCAATCTATGGATTAGTCCGTCAACGCCTATGGACAAACTGATCAGTCTCTTTAATATAGTAGGCCTCAGTGAAACTGATTTTTCTTAATCATTTTTTTTTTAATTATTTATTAATTTTTTAATCTGCTCACTGCTACTGCTATTTTCCTACTGGTATCAATAAATCTGTATTGGTTAAATACGTATTACAGCATGGCAATATTTTCATAGAGGTAATTATCTTATTATCCTGTCACGTCATTTATAGTGGGGCGTTTGTAGCCGAGTGGTTAAGGTCGTTGACTTCAAACCACTTGCCCCTTACCGCTGTGGGTTCGAATCCCGACAGGGACTTTTGATTATTTCATGTGAGGAAGCTATCCAGAAGGCTTACGGAACATCGGTGGTTCTACTTAGGTGCCCGCACGTGCCTGAAATAGTGCACAGAAGGACACCCGAGGTCTTCCTCCACCAGTAAAGCTGAAACGTTGCCATATGACCTATACTGTGTCTGTGTGACGTAAAACACAAACAAACAAACAAACGTCATTTATAATTTATTCATTGTGGTTGAAGTGATATAATCACTATGATACTGCACTCAGTTGTCGAAGATTTTAACTGATATAAACAATTACATAAGTCATCGTGGAATGATAGAAATACTAAACCTCAAAGAACGCCCAAAACGACAACATTTTAAATGTTGCAGGCTCGGTTTGATTTAGCAGAAATCGTGAATAAAAGCTACAGTACTTTTGTAACGGCTGAAATAGTAATCATTATTGAAACACGAATTTTGATAATTGTATTCCTAGTACAATCTATGTAAACTGTTTCTGTTTGTCACCCTAATAATCATTTTTAAGAATACGTGTTGACACAAAAATGCAACACATTTCTTGGCCTTTCATTATAAAAGCAAGAATAAAGTTTGTTTCTAAACGTTTACTTGTTTTACCCTTCTGTGTCAGATAAATGTAGTTTTAAATACATTACAAGAAAAGCATTGATGCAAAGCATCAAAGGGCGTCCAAGCAAGAAATGCATCAGGTGCAGATGAACTAGTAGATATATGTTGATAAACTGTTCAATGGTTCATTGGTTTTTACCAGAATTGTATATCACTTATGAACGAAGTAACGAAAGACATTGTTCATTATTTATAAATTTGATTGGCATGCTAGAAATTAGAATATTACTTGTTATTTCTTTATGATCGTGATTATTAATAGCAACGGATATACATGTATACAATCATTTATAATCCATTTGAGTAACGCATGATTAACACGACACTTGTGTAATTGTCCCTTATTATGTTATCGCTATTAGCGAAGACCCCCTCTTAAGGTATCTGTTCACACTTAGTAACAATAAGACACTTGTTATATTACCATGTTGATCATGTTGAGCATAAATGTTTATTATACACTAATTGTAATATCTTTTTTAATAAAAAAAATACAGATTTTATTAATATTGTTTGCTTTTCTTTTTTGTGTTGTATGCACTATTTTAATACTGAATTTTTACGTTTACTATTATTTCAAGAATTCAATTGTCATAATGACCGACGATTATAAGTCAAAACTTAACTGCAAAAAGTCAGTAAATTATGGTTAATCTTTCAATATATAATATTGTTTATTCTTAAACCATATACATGTACATTTGTATTTTTCTTTATCATTTCTTAAATTATCAATCAATTGAATAATTCATAAAATCTGATTTTCAAAGTTGATAGTGTCATATTAATGCCATAAAAATGTACATTTTTTCTCAATTATTGTACATATTTATTGTTTTTATCTCATATAGATAAAATAAAACATGCGATGTGTGTTGTTGGGTTTTTTTTTCGAATTGTATGTTTATCTTTAATAATAATCAATAATTTTGAGAGTTGATCTGTGTTTCTTAATTATTGTAACCAAACTAAGTGACAAACATTCATTTTGAAAAAAAAGCTTATTTATCTCACGGATTTATATTAATAAATCCGTGTTTATCTGTAAAAATATTTGTTCTATTCTGTTACGATATCAAACATCTACTCCAAAACCGTTAGAGACCGGACAATAAACGAGTGGTACTATTTGCCGGTCGTCAAAATAGACCAGGAGAGACCGGGATTTACCGACAAGAGTACATCCATCTATAAATAGATTTTCGGAATATACTAGGTCATCAACTCATCATTCTATTTACAGCTTTCGGAATAACATACCATAATAATCCACTGTGTACTACAAAATGATAAATAGAAATACCCTGAAGAGCGCGATTTATTGACGGAAAAGGTTATTTAGATTCTAATTTGAAAATGTTTGCATTGCGAAATTCTCCAGTTCGCTATTCATTGCACAAATCACGATTAATTAATAGGAAGTGGCTAGCCGTACGGGCCCGTACGGCTAGCCAAAAGTTCTAGCCGTACGTGAGTCACGTACGGCTAGCCAGGACACACTGTATTGGCTAGTCGTACGGCACTTTTTAAAATTATATTGAAGTCGAAAATGCATATGTTATTTTATGACTTTAAAGCGAGGATTTTAACCAAGAAACAGCAATTGTCTTCGTATGTTTACTTTTTAGAGATTAATCCGTCGCCATGTTGGCTACAGTACAGTAAAGAATTAAGTATGAATATCAATCTTTGTCATCTCCAGATGGCGAGAAAAAAAGGCGTTTAAAAATTGGTTGCAGTTGAAAAACATCAACTGAAATAGTTTACATTGTGATAATAATCCTTTATTTGTTTCGATACGTTTAATTTTCAACACCTTTAAAAAATTTTAAAAAAAACACCGAAAATAATTGTTGTCGGGCTCTGATAATTGCGTCAATTACCGACTATCATTAGGGAAAGTTTGCGTGTTCCGTGAAACGCATTCTAAAATTATATTGTCAGTCCCTGGATAGACTTTAATTAAGGCTAATTGATTGTGCTTTTATACTTCTACTGTATTTAAAAAAAAAGTTTTGCTTTTTAACGTTGTTTTTTCTTTCTTTCATTGTTCTCTTCATTTATTTATTCCACTCCGATCATGCCTTTATGAAAAAGCTTCATCTGCCGTTATTATTATTATTTATTCGATTCATGTGCATGATTAACAAATAAAAAAAAATGATTTAATAATTCATCTTTCATACAAATAAAACAACAAATCATGAAAAACAACGACGCTACATAACATGCAACTTTGACACTTTTATCAAGATTACAACTCTTGTAGATCTACATGTATATATTATACCTTCGTATTCATTTTTTACAAAATGGCGGAGCATCTTTATTAAACAGATAAAGTGAACACACGAGGACAAATGCGGGGACTTGGTAAAAATCCTCGTTTAAAGACACAAATAATATATGCATTTTCGTTTCTCATATAATTTTGAAAAGTGCCGTACGGCTAGACAATACAGTGTGTCCTGGCTAGTCGTACGTGACTCACGTACGGCTAGAACTTTTGGTTAGCCGAACGGGCCCGTACGGCTAGCCACTTCCTAATTAATAATCAAGCACCCTCATACCAATCGGAATGATCGGCTATTATTATGAACAACTATAAAAGGCTCGAGAAGTTGCTGTCGCCCTTTCACAAACACAAAATCTGATTTCATTACATAAAAGGGCGCCGCGCTTCGGCGCGGACGCCAATAATCAAAATTTTGTAGAATCATTTTTTTTTTTTTGTGTGTTTCCTTTTCGGATAGATTAATTCACGAATTTCAAATTAAACCAAATCTTATATATTCTGCGGTACAATTATATTTGTGTTGGTTATTTATTGCCTTGCATAAAAAGAAAATCCAACAATTAACTAGTCAACAAAAAACAACTGTTTGACAAAACTACGAAATTTCATGCCAGATAATTTAATAGAGAATTTACACATTAATTACGTACAAGGAAAATGTTCAAATCAAGCTAGGAGTGTCGCTTTACCATCTTCATTTTGTTCGTTGTCTGAAAATAATGTGACACTTATTGAAATGATGCATATCTTAACCATGAATAATGTTAGAAAGCCGCAAACACGTTCATATGATATAAGAAAGGAAGATGGTACGGTAATAAGTCAAAATCGACCTAAGCTTCGCAAAACTAACGAACATTTCAATGAGAAGTAAAGGGAAGAAACTGTCAATTTACCTACGAATGCTAGCTGTAATGAGCTACCTCCCGTTGAACCTCCCGTTAAATCAGCTAAGGACAATCCGAAATTAAAACCAGATCCGATCGAGTAATTCGTAAGCCAGTAAAATACAAGGATTATGTTACATATTAATATACAAACTGTAGAAATAATAGTGAGACTGTGCTTAAATGTATGTTATTAACAGGAACAGCTTCTTTTTACGACAGTTGTGATTTCAGTTTATTTTTTTAAGTATTTCTTAGTCATCATTTTTTTAATGATTTAGTATTCTGAACTGAATAACATTGGATATATCTTCTTATTTTTGTAAAAGAGTAAAGATGTAACAGAATTTACACTGTGCATGCTTAGTAAATATACGGACTCTGCTCTATATATTAAAAGCTTAATAAAATATATAAACGTACGTTTGTGTTCTTACCTGCACCAAGAAACACGCTATGACCACTGCTGTTTTCTAACTTTTTATGACCAAATGACGACTAATTAAGGCTGAATTCCACTTAAATGAAACAAAATGTGTTGGTGTAGTATTATATAAAAAAACAGACGGCAAATGATGTATGAATTATCAAACATTTGTATGATGACCTGCGCCGAGTGCGTGTCATCGTGGTTATTTAATATCACAGAAAACAAGCGTTTAGCAGAAGAAAGTGATTAACGTAAGCTCAATTTGTAGATTTACACATTTACGCTTGCCGTATATGTACAAATATCCAAAATTTTAATGGAAAAAATTTGAAATAAAAAGGTTCGGCCCTTTTTAAAAATTTTTATCCCAAAAAAATTTAAATTTTTTTTCTATTTTTTTCCCCCCTTTAACCGTTAATTTTAATTGTTTATCCCCGAATCTGTTCTTTTGTTTTCCCTATTTAAAAAGGGGTTTAAAAATTACTGTATTTTTTCCCGATATTTACAAAAAAGGGGGTTCGAAAACCCTTGCCCTGGGTTGTTTAAGTTTTATGTGGGAATTTTTACTTTGCTTTTAAAAAACCACGTGAAAGTTTTTTTGTAATTATTAATTTAAATTTCAATTTATTATAATTGAATTCTAAAATAAAATTGCAATCTAAATTGGGACCAAAATTTATTCCCAACATAACTTTTTAAAAAAAAATCATTTTTCACGGGAGGAAAATTTTATCCAATATTGTTTTTTGGGCTGAATTGGTTTTGCCAAAATTTCTAAAAAACAGATTTGAAAACTAAAAAAATAAATTTTCTTTTTCACTGAGGATTAAAATAGAAAAATTTTTGTTGAAACCCAAGCCAAGGGGTTCAATTTTTGATGGGGGCTAAAAAATTGTTTTTTCCCCGGGGAAAAAAGGAAAATTTTCCCCAGTTAAACACTTGGAAAAAGGGAATTAAAAAAGGAGCATTTAGTCGGGGTTTTTTCCCAAACCCTGATACCCAAAATTTAAAAGGTTTTTTTTAACCCTGCTTTTTCCAGTTTTTGCGAAAAAAAACCAATTTTTACGCAAAACAATTAAATTAAAAAGTGGTTTTAAGGGTTTCAGAGGGTTTTTAAATTTTCAGGGGCCCCAAGGGTTCTTTTTGGGATCAAAAAAGGTTACCGTTTTTTTTTCCCGGGTTTTGGGAAAATTGAATTTAAACATTTTTTTACAAATTTGTTTTTCTAATTTTGCTTATTTCTTTTTCACAATTTTCTTTCCCAATTTGTGTTTTTTGGGCATAATTTGATAATCACGTTAACTGCCCTATTTGCCGTGCATTTGATTTTCACATTTTTATTTATAAATCGATTAATCTCTGTTACGTGTATACTAGTAATACTAGTTAACGTAACTATTGGATTGCAAGTTGATAAAGACTGTGACATTGGATTTTGACATATATAAACACGATTTTTCTATTTTTAGCGACTGCATGTCACTTAGTTTGTCATCCGAGATTACCCATGTGCGAACTCATCTGAGTGTTTACGTAGACTAGCATCCTGACAAAGTTTGATGATAATGGCGACAAAAAGGTGACCGCTTAAATGTTAACAACAAATGTGTACGGACGACGGCTGACAGACGACGGACGACGGTTGACAGACGACGGACATTCAACGATCCTAAAAGCTCACCCTGAACTAGTGCAGGTGAGCTTAAAAGCGAACAATAGAACTGCAATCCTAATAACAATCAACTGTATTAAACTTTTGATGCCAGTGCTAGAAAGTTAATATAAACGATGTTTGATATTTGGGATTACAAATGCAAATGTAGATGAGAATGTCGGAAAGCATATCATTATAAAATATATATATGCTCAATGTGCTTATAAATATTAAAACATACATTTGATATTGCCCTTACATGACAATAATTGTAATCTCTGTTACATTTTAAAATGAATTGGCTGTCGTGAAAAAAAAAACAGTTTTTAATATTTAAACTGCAATCATGAACAAATTATTCCTCTAAATATTTGCCTTGATTGTTTCCAAAATATTGAACAAGTATTGTTCTATTTTGCAAGGAACCGATGACAAACAAACCGAGAAAAATTTGTTATGAGACTAACGCAATTACGAAATTGAAAAATGGATATTATCTCTAAAAACATTAGATTTAATAGACAAATATTAATAAATGAAAACATGTTCTGCTATAGTTAGCTATAGTTGATATGCCTTCCTGTATTGTGTGCCGAACCGGTGATCCTATATTGCTTGACATTGTTGGGAACTGCCTTATTGAATATCCTCGCCCCTGTTGATACAAATGTATTTCCTTTCATGTTTTAATATTTTGACATAATTATTGGCAGAAAAAATCTTTAACCTCCTGTTTTGATAAAGCAACACACTAGAAAACGAAAAATACATTAACTGTCAATAAATATAAAAATTAGACACGACATAGTATCTCGTGGCCACAACTTAGCTGTCGCGTGTCCACGAATTAGCTATTGCGTGGCCACGACTTAGTCACTCGTGGCCATGACATAGTATCTCTTGGCAACGGGATAAATAAAACACACACACATGTCAGCTTTGTGCCACCGTAGGAACAGCTTATTTTTCCGACAGTTGTGATTTTGAGTTCATACTTTGTTTATTTTTCATTAAAGTATTTCTTAGTCATCATTTTTTTAATGATTTAGTATTCTGAACTGAATAAGATTGGAAATATCTTCTGACTTTTGTAAAAGAGAAAAGATGTAACGGTATTTGATTAACATACCAAGTACAGACCTATCCATAATGCTTAAGTGATAATGTTAACTGTGCATGCCTAGTAAATATACGGTCTCTGCCCTATATATTAGCTCTGTACCTACATATCTAGCTTAATACAATATATAAACGCACGTTTGTGTTCTTACCTGCACCAAGAAACACGCTATGGCCATTAATGTTCAAAACTTATAATCAAGCCATTTATGACTAAATGACGTCAAATTAAGGCTGAATTCCACTTAAATAAAAAATATGTGTTGGTGTAATATTATAAAAAAACAGACGGCAAATGATGTTTGAATTATCAAACATTTTATGATGCCCCGCGCCGCGTGCGTGTCATCGTGGTTATTTAATATCACAGAAAACAAGTGTTAAGCAGAAGAAAAGGATTAACGTAAGCTCAATTTGTAGATTTACAAATTTACGCTTGCCATACATGTGAAAATATTCAAAATTTAATGTAATATGAAATATAGTTTCGGCTTTCATATTCTTACCTTGTAGCGTAGATTAAATTGATATACCAAATCTGTTCTGTGTATTCATACTACATGGTTATATGTATTTATCCGAATATTACAAGAAAGGGTCGAAAACTTGCAATTGAGTTAGTTGTGTGGATGTTACTATCTTTACACACGTGAAAATTATTGTAATTATTAATTTATTACAATTTATTATATGATCTAAATATATCTGCGATTTCATTGGTACAAACAGTAGTCAACAGAACTTTTATAAAATCATATTCACTGAGTACAGTATCATATTGACTTGCTGAATTGGATTTTCCCAGTCTAAAAACAGAGTGAGAGTCTATTCAATGATCATACACAGAAAAAGGTTTTCAAACTTTTCTGGATCCTGAGGATTATTTAGATAAACTTGTTTGATAATCCTTGATGTAGGTAAAGTTGCTCGAAAAGGTAACCAGTACACTGCTGAGAAGATGAAGAAGGAGCATCAAGTCAAGTTTTGACGGCCTGATATCAAAGTTAAGGTTTGTAACTGCTGTCCAGTTGTTGCGAAAGGACAATGTTACGATACAATTAATTAAAGTGATTAAGGTCACTATGTTTAATTTCAGGGCCTGTCATTTAGGATCACGAGATTACCGTTTATTTGCCGTGTGGGACATAATTGAATTTCACATTTTCTTTACTATTTGTGTTCTAATTGCATTATTTGATTTTCATATTTTCATTCCTATTTGTCGTGTTGGGCATAATTTGATTATCACGTTAACTTTACTATTTGCCGTGTCGGGCATCATTTGATTTTCACATTTTTATTTGGTATACTTTTATAAATCGATTAACCTCTGTTACATGTATACAAGTAAATGTAACTAGTTTGAATTCAAATTAATAAAGACTGTGACATTGGATTTTGACATACATAAACACGATTTTTCTATTTTTAGCGACTGTCACTTAGTTTTTCATCCGAGATTACCCATGTTCAAACTCATCCGAGCAATTAACTAGACAAGCATCCTCACCAAGTTTGATGACAATTGAGTCAAAAATTGGACCGCTAAAGTGTCAATTAGGTTTTTCTAAAAGACCTAGTTTTTCATGCGAACTCATCTGAGTTATAACGTAGACAACTATCCTGACAAAGTTTGATGATAATTGCGTCAAAAATGTGACCGCTTGAGTGTTAACAAACAAATGTGGACGGACGACGGTTGACAGACGACGTTCGACAGACGACAGACGACGGACATTCAACGATCCTAAAAGCTTACCCTGAGCTAGCGCATGTGAGCTTAAAAACGAACAATAGAACGAACTGCAATCCTAACAACCCTCGTAGAAACTGTATCTAACTTGTGATGCCAGTGCTAGAAAATAGATATTACAAATGCAAATGTAGATGAGAATGTTGGAAAACATATCACTATTGAAAATATATGCTAAATGTGCTAATAAAGATTAAAACTTACATTTGATATTGACCATACATGAAATAAATTGTTTTCTTTGTTACATCATAAAATAAATTGGCTTTCATGAAAAGAATTAGTTTAAATACTAAAACTGAAATCATGAACAAGTTATTCCTCTAAATATTTGCCTTGATTGTTTCCAAAATATTGAACAAGTATTGTTCTGTTTTGCAAGGAACCGATGACAAAGAAACTGAGAATAATTTGTTATAAAACTAACGCAATTACGAAATTGAAAAGTGGATATTATTACTAAAAACATTAGATTTAATAGACAAATATTAATATACGATAAAATGTTCTCCTATAGTTAGCTAAAATTGATTTGCCTTCCTGTTTGGTGTGCCGAACCGGTAATCCTATATTGCTTGACATTGTTGGGAACTGCGCTTAGTGAATATCCTCGCCCCTGTTGATACAAATGTATTTCCTTTCATATTTTAATATTTTGACAGAATTATTGGGAGATAAAATCTTTCAGCCTTCTGTTTTGATAAAGCAACACACTAGAAAACGAAAAATACAATAACTATAAATAAATATAAAAAATTAGACACGTTTTAACGCTTATAATATTTTAAAAATGTATGCAATTCATTTCGTTGAAAACTTTTTGTTAATATTTTTCAAAACAACTAAACATTCTTGAATAAATATCATATGAAACATTAATTTTTTATTAAAAGCCTTTTGTTTGTCCATTATTGAAAACAATGATTACAAATGTCACTCCTCAAATCTATGATACAAAAAAATTAAAAGAAAATTGCTGCGTAACATCACTCAACAACCGCTCCCTAGACAGTGATTACAATGATATAAGAACAAATGTGATTCAGGCTTCTAAATATCATTTGTTAATAGCATAAGGTACTTTATCACTATATTTTGTTTTCGAGGAAATGAAAAAATATCAGCTTAAATACAATGGGACAGCACGCATCTGTTTCACAGGAAATAATAACAAGGTTTTGTGCGGTATAAGATTTAAATGGTTAAAATTTATTTATAAAAATTAAACTTTGTTTTATATATTTGTCTAATTGTAACGGTCGTCATTAAGTAGGTTATGTTGAACATTGATTTATGATAATTATTTGCTGAACTTACATTTCCGTAATATATTTTCTTTGACTGATAAACTTCAAGTCATACAAAATTAAACACAAATATCTTCAAGACATTTAGAAACGGAAAATGTATTATATAATATACCAAACATGGATGGTAACATCAAGCTTTATGTTGTCATGTCAAGTACAGTTTATTACAGCTATACCAGAACAAACCACGTCTAGTTATACATCAGACGAATTGCCTGATTATTTCACAGACACATCATTCTTCAAGGATTCAGGATATGGAACTATGAGACCTGATTTTTTTTCAAATGCTGAGTGGTTACTAATGATGCGCGCCGGACGGAAAATAGATTTGAAGAAACTTATGTTGGAATACTCAAAGATTTGTCCTATACAACACTCTTGTGGTGTGGATTTTGAAGGGAAATATCTGTTTACAGGAAATATAAAAGATAGTCCAGCTTTCAAAGGTATATTATCGTGACTATCTTTACTTTTTAGCACTTGGTTTGTATTATGTTATATGTAAATTCCTGTAATGTTCTGTATAATATATAGCTAGTTGCTATCGTTATACACTCATATCTATTATACATTAGTATATCATTAATACATTTCATGAAGAATTTGATTTTTTTGTGCTTAATGTTTATATTATTTTAGCTTTAATGTTAATGTAGAAACAATTATTTAACGAAAACAAATGGCTTCAAACAAAAACTAATTTTACCATTCTTTAGATTGTAAAGTCTGTCAATGCGGCCGACAATGTGTTGATGACGGCGACTGTTGTCCTGGATCCTACGCTGGTTATGTCCCTCATGTGTGTACAAATGTTTTGCTTAACCCAAAGGAGGAAAAACTGACATATTACACAGTGGGCGAATGTATTGAAGAATTCAAAGATAACATTACACTCGTAACAAAGTGCGAGTCAGAGGTTAGACCATGTACTTCCGTTGAATCTGGGCTAGTTTATAAAAATTATAATTGTGCCGTTTGCAATGCAGATAGTAATTGTATTGAATGGAGGCTCGACGTTGACTGCACATTTGAGGAATTTATGGACGGAAACAATTTTAAATCGTATGCTACTATCAAGGCAGCATTGGATAAATTCGGGTGTCAGATTCAATATAAAAGCACTGGAAAAAGTAATTTCGGTTATTCAAGGTGCCATTACAATGATCATCTCCCAACTGTTCAAATTAGCCGTTGTAACGTAACCGGTCTTTGGCGTCAATATGATGCTGATATAGACTGGGCTTGTAGCAACTTTATTACACCATACAAGATTTTCAAAAATGTCTACTGTTATATATGCAATCCAAGTCATGCAAATGAAGAAAACCAAACCTTAATTGAAAACTGTGCAGTAAAGGATAATACTTATGAGATAAAAGAAATTTCGTCGGCATGTAAAACATTTCCAGTCTCAGAAAGGCTTTATCCGTTTAGAAATATCTACTGTTATGCCTGCAGCTTTGGTCATAAATTACTCATGGACTCTGCAACTGACGTGTCTTTTTTGGTCGACGTTTTTGAAAAGAACGACCGTGCTTCCCTCAGAACAGAGATGCATCTTTCACTTGTTTTTCCTCATGAAGGTAATGTTATCGAGGTCAAAAGATTCATTCGTGAAGTTTTAAACGGTGCATTTCAATATGAAATCAAGAATTCGAAGAGAGAAATAATAGATGATTTCCTTTTCACAAATATTGAAGACATAAACAATCTATTTGTGACTGTTTGTGGAAATGGCCAACTTTGCAGTTATGATAGGAAAGATAATGAAACTTACAGCAATCCTGTATGTAGAAATTGTTCCTGTGAAAATGATTGTGTTGAGAATGAAATGTGTTGTCTAGATATGACTATTTTAAAACAACCTTACACATGTGTCAATACCAAAGGATTCCCTTTAATCCGTAAAAATGAAAAGGAAGAAATTGACAGACAGTTTGATATAGCGACAGAGAGTAAAATGTATAAGATAATAAATAGATGTTTAAATGAAACTCATAAATTATCAGAAAAATGTTCTTCAATCGGAAATACAAGTAGCTTCTTTGATGATGTACCAATAAGCACAGGTGGAGAAATTTCGTACAGGAATATATTTTGTTATGAATGCAATAATGAAAGGGTAAAACCAATTATTCTAGATGTTCAAGCCTATTGCAAAACATTTATAGAGCATTATTTATTCACGAATCTAGCGGATTTTTTAAACGCATTGATGAAACATTGTCAGACAATTTCGTTTCTACCTCTCAATACTAAAACATGTCAAGATAAATATGATGATGTCAGCAATAGTCATATTGGTGGGGAACATTTTGAAAGGGTGGAAGTACATTCATCTAGACTTCCAGAAAAAATTACTCGAGAAGTTAATATATATGCTAAGACATTAAATGATTCAGTGAAAGAAGTATTTTCATCATGTAATATGTCAGGATTTCAAACAGATACAAATTATGTTCTTAAAAACGTATGTGAAAGCAACTCGGTAACAATTCTATCACTTCCTCAATATCGTATTGACCAAAGGGTTTATAAAAATTTTGCCTGCTTCCTTTGCAATCCTGTGTTTGATCTGGCGAACATTACAACAGAATTTCCGATATCT
The DNA here is from genome assembly GCF_026571515.1 of Ruditapes philippinarum. Classification (NCBI taxonomy): domain Eukaryota; kingdom Metazoa; phylum Mollusca; class Bivalvia; order Venerida; family Veneridae; genus Ruditapes; species Ruditapes philippinarum. The sequence goes on along the minus strand of NW_026866047.1, from coordinate 76,517 downwards.
GAGTGTCCTGTAAATAGTTCTGTAGGATGGTATGGAGAAAATGCAGTTCTTAAAGAATTGTGCACTAAAAAACAACAGAACGATATATGGTTCCCTCATAAGAACTTGTATTGCGCAGAATGTAATCTCCTGCCTTGGCAACTAGTAAGTAACATTTTCTATAAAAATAACGACTTTATTTTTTATCAGTAACACATGTGAATTTAAAAAGCAAACTAAATATAATTATTCTGAAAACAGATGATTTCAAATTTACAATGTTTGTCGAGGTTATTTTTAGAGAAAAAAAACATTGGCATTAAAACTAAGTTTTATTTCCGGGAAAGTCTTTTTATAAATAATCAAACGTTAAAAATGTTTTTAAAAAAGTGTTTTTTATCATATAAACATTTGTGTTTAACATATGATTATTTACCTCTATAATATTTTTATACTTTTCTTTTGCATGTAATACATAACGAAACTATGTAAATGTTATACAGTAAAAAAAAACGACAAAGTCGTTGAAATCATTAAATCACCTATATCATTCAAATAAATATAATGAATCTTAAATTAATATTACAGGTTGAGGTCAAAGTTCAAATTTATGACATACTGAGTCCTCCGATTTATAAATACCTTTTCTCGCTGTCTCTAGATGAATTCAATAAGATAGACAAAGCTGAATCTGATGATGGTTTGGTGGAATGTCTCAATGGAACATATAATTTGGTAACAAATTTACAGATTTTACACTTAAAAGTGACAAAATGCACATTTTCGCTCTCAAGTTGAATTGAATTAGTCATATATTTCAAAATCGCAATATTAAAATAGTGATACACCAATAACTGATTATGAAAAATGTGTATAATATAATACATGTCAACCATGAGCAAGTGAAAAAAAATATTAAAATGCTTGTAATGTTGAATGCATTGCTGAATATGCATCACCTTTTATGGATATTTTGACAGACTTATTCAAACCACTTTTCACTTTTTATTTTTACAATAAGCCTCCACCTCTTCAGTTCTATAATTTTATCTTCACAAAAAAGAAACGTTTAGTTATTAGTACCGCTATGTATATATTTTATTTCAGAAAGAGTGTCGATCATTACATTGCCAAATTGGTTCTCGGCTAAACAACTCAACATGTACACCATTATTTGAAACTGCTATGAACCACCGATATTTAATAAACCTGGATCTATACATAGAACGTTTGGATTTCACAAAGACAGACAAGGAAAAAGGCATTATCATTGATTATTACAGTTTTGAAAGTTTATGTTCAAATATAAGTCAAACAATGACAAGCCCGTTTGACAAAAAGACCGCGTTTTACATACAAGACCAACTATGCACAGCAGCATCTCCTTGTATCTTCACTCCAAAGACAGCTGATGTTCCATGTGTAGATATATCAATGACTAACTTTATTATGTTGTTCCTAACTATATATATAGAATATACTGAATCGATAAGTCATATACGGAGAGTGTTAATGAGTACGATTGGTCAAAAGTATTACGTAGAAGACCTCTCTGATATCGATGGGACTTTGTTTTCTGTTGAATTAGTACCTGTTAAATCTTTTGATAAACAATAACTAGACCCAGGTACCTTTTGTCAGACTGGATCTTCTTTCAATAAGAATATAAATGGTGTTTTTCCTATGACTTATGTAGTTGACAAGTTTTTGCAGTGTCCCTTTGTCAAAATCAATATAAGCGAGACCATCGTTTTTAATGAAACTCTCATTGTTACCATAAATGATAAAAATATATCGTTTTCACAAAATGAATATCAATTTCAAAATGAACATGTCATGATTTGTATCGACGACTTTAATGCTAAGACGGAAAATTTCAATTATGAAAATATTTTGAAGTTTGATGTTGCATCACATTCGAATGGACTGAACATTTTTACACAAATTTGTACAATAATTTCTCTTGTCTGTTTGTTCATCACGTTCATCACATACTGTTTGTTTTCCTCTTTGAGAACAATACCGGGGAGTAGTTTGATGATATTATGTTTTTCCTTATTTTTCGCGCAATCTTTCCTACAATTTGGTTTAAATGGAAAAAGCATGTCAACCTTTTGTATTACTACTGGTGTTGTCATACACTATTTTTGGATTGCTTCGTTCTGTGCCATGAACATTTCTTCATTTCATATGTTTAGGGTGTTCTACTTCAGCGATCTATCAAATCAAATGCCACAAAACAAAAGAATGCTGTTTATAAAGTACTTACTGTATTGTATTCTCTTTTCAATGATGTTTGTTCTTGTTGCAGTATTACTCAACTTATTTCATTCAGATTAAGGTTCCCTAGGATACGGTGTCAACTACTGTTTTATTTCTGATTTCTATATATTCGTCGGAACATTTCTTACCCCAGCTTGTGTTATTTGCTTGAGCAATTTCATATTTTTCTCTTTGGCATTTCACAAGATAAGATCAACACCAGATGTCCAGAGTAACCAAGAAAAAAATAAGTTCTTCATTTTTCTTAAACTAAGCATAATCGTAGGTGTTACTTGGCCTTTGTTGATCTTAGATAACGTTATCGGTGTCCTCTGGTTCTAATTTGTTGCGTCTGGTATCAATTCTCTCCAAGGTGTGTTTGTATTCATTTCATTCATTTTAAATAAAAGAGTATTCTCTCTGTATAAATCTATGATAATGAAAACAGCAGACAAAAAGTCGGTTTCAAAAAGTGAATTAAGCACAACCTACAGTATAATAAACAGATCCAGAGTTAAGGATTCTAGACATGTTTTCAGTGTTATAACCAGATTCAGTGCTTAGGATTCTGAACATGTTTTGCTCAATAAAATGTATTTATGTTGTTATACATCATCCATATACCTTGGTTGTTTTGCTCTGAAAACGTTATCATAATTTTGTTTTAATTCTTATTGGTCTATATATAATTAAACTATGTTAGGAAACGCAATCATTTGAAACGATAACAAACATTTACACAAACTTAATTTAGAATTTTACATGTAGTATACATGTTTGGACGCATAAGAAAGTCTGAACTGTTTCTTTTATTCACATTAAAAATTAATGACTTCTTTCTATATCTTTATATATTTTAATTATTCTCTGTAATTGATAATCTTAATAAATTTCTTTTTAAATAGTATACCAATATTGATTTTTATACGGCGAATATGATATCATTTCTATTTTAAAAAAATATATTGACAGAGACGATTTATTATAATATTTGAAAAAAGAAGCTTTTTATGGCTAATCAAATTATATGCCGAATCCAGCTGGCTTACAGAAGGTCGATGGTTCTAACCAGGTGCCCTCTCGTGCCTGAAATATTGCCCAGAGGGGCACCTGAGGCCTTCCTCCACCAATAACAGCCGGGAGAAAATCGACGAAAAATTCTCAGCGAGTCGCTCTAGGATGGCCAGACTTGAGTGTATGGTTTGCAACTGCAACCTCAAATAAACTCATTAAAAAAAACCTTTTTCTAAATTTATTTAAGGGAAATAACAGTGAATTTACTCTGATATGGACCTGTTTTTTGTTTTGTTTTTGTTTTACAAAAAGTTGATTCTTAACCAATGACAGAGAGGTATATCAAAGCTATTTATATATTGTAAATGTACAATAAAACTATTTGTGTCGTGACTATATTGTACTTATATTTTACATTACATACTGTAAGTAAAAAAGCAATGTGCATCCCCACATTTTCTAAACGTTCATTATTAAATATTTACGTCTCATCTATTTTTACTAGAATATAAGAATATGAAAAATGTAAATAGCATTTTTTGCGGGTGTTCTTTAGCCACAATTATTATTATTCTTTCTAAAGAAGGTGTAAGCACATTTATATTTGTTTGAAATCTTCTCCAAATGTGTTTCGAACTTTCATTTAGACCAGGTATTTATGATTGTAACTGTTCGCCATATTGCTCCATGCTTTCATTGTAATTACTGCCTCATGGCTTGATGAATTAAATCAATTAATTCTGTATGTTGCTTTGTTATCATTATATTTGCAATTTTCCTATATAAATATCAACGTAATCAACGACAATCATATGTATATTCACTAAAACTTATATAACTGCAAATCGGTTCTTACTCGACAGTAATAAGTGTAGCCGCTTTTTTCATGAAGAAACCAGGGCTGATAGTGAAAATTGTGATTGGCATATTTTAATTAGCCAGGTCAAGTGTTTCTAAAAAGGTGATAACAGTGAAGCAATGTGAGGATACACATAGACACTGCACGTGGACCTAAGGTAGCAGAGACAAATGAGTACACAGTAACTTCATTATATCCTTTTAACTCTAAGAAAAAATGTCAATTATTAATTGCTGACTTTATATTTTCTAGAAAAAGTAAGCAAAACATTATTTGTTTCATATGACAGGAATGAATTGCATTTACAATCCTAGGTATTGTTGAAAACTCATTGTTTTACATGCCAGATTAAGTAATTGGACCCCATCCTTGTTTGTACGTGACCGCTGGGGAAAACAATGTTATGCTTAATTAAAGGGGTGACACTTTCTTTATTTTTATCTGATATCGAGTTGTAAGAGGCAATTTGCAGTTATATGGGTAAGAGTTGGACCTCATCCTTGTTTGTACGTGACCGCTGGGGAAAACAATGGTCGTCTTTATACAAACTCTTACCCAAACATATTCAGCGCAGTGTTTTCTTTTGATGTTGAATTATTATTCGAACCGTTACAAAGTAAAAAACTTGGCAAAATTTCGTTGTATATTTGATTTCAGTTAATCTAAAACGAATATTTGTCTAGTTATGGAGCTTCTGTTTTCCAAGACGGTAAGTGATTTTAATTTGTACAGTGGGTATATTTGTATTAACTTCAAACATAATGTTATCATCAACATGTTCAAAGCAATAACACACATCATTTAATGAAAACATCACAGCATAGTAATCATTCATGCATTATTTGATAGGTTTTGACCAACATGACACATAAAATATATATGTATGAATTTCTTATAATTTCTTATGAAAGGCAACAAGATTACCCTATATTGCGTCGTATTTGAGATATGACATTTTTGGTAAAATACAATCCAAAACAAGAATGTTATCATATCCTAACCGCTCGTTTATAAAATGCAATACGGCACATAATGAATCATGCATGTTTTATTTGCTAGGTCTGTCCAACACTACAAATAAGATGAGCCGATTCACGACAAAAACAACGAAATGCTTTTGCGACCAGCATGGATCAAGACCAGCCTGCGCATTCACACAGTCTGATCAGGGTCCATGCTGTAGCTATCAGTTTCTCTACTTGTAATTGGGTTTGTAAGCGAACAGCATGTATCCTAATCAGACTGCGTGGATGCGCAGGCTGGCCTGGATCCATGCTTGTCGCAAACCCATTACGTTGGTTTTGTCGTGACGCGGCTAATATAAGTATGAATATCTTATGATTTCTTATGAAAGGCAACAAGATACCTCATATTGCGTCGTATTTGACATTTTTGGTAAATTCAATCCAAAACCATAATGTTATCATGTCCTTACCGCTCATTTATAAAATGCAATACGGCACATAATGCCTACGCAAAATAATTGGTTATCCGATCAGTATATAACAAGAGCAGTTTTTTTTCTCAGCATTTTATTCATTTTGTAATTATTCATTAATTGCATTTGTGCATTGTTTGATGTCATGTGAGTGTAATCATACTAAACTTGATTAAACTTTCGGGTAATTGATGATGTTGGTATATAATAAAAGTGGGAAAAATGGGATTTTAGTATTATCACCTTTGATGTTAAAGAAGCCGCCTGAACAGAAACATTTTATACTTGTGTATAACGGCGAAGTATAAAAAGTTTTGTTTATTATAGTGACATCCTTACTGAAAGGGCCAGCCATTCTGACCTCTGAGATACCCTTTGCTTGCATACCATGTACCTCCCAACTCCTACCACTAGGCCAGGCGCCAGGCGGATTGAAATCGGTAACAATTTATTTTGATTACCTCGCGGCCCACGAAGCGGCCATTTCGGAACGAGTCCCACGAGAAACAATCATTCTTCAATTAAAGCTCCCCGTGGGGCTCGAACTTTCGACCTTCCGATTCGAAGGCGAACGCCTTAACAACTAGGTCAACGGTACCGGTTGATTGTCTATGTCTGGTTTAAAATTGAGGATTGTTGAAAATCATAGAATAAAAATAAAGGAACGCCACTGAGACCCAAAAGCCTATAAAAAGATAAAAAAAAATATTTTCTTACATAGATCGGCTGAGGCAATTAAAACATTAAGATGATAAGAAATAAATGAATAAGATAATGAATAAAAAAAAGTAAATTCATATAAATATAAATAAAGTACAAATGTATTTTGATAATTTTTGTTGTTTTGTAATATTATTCAAGTCCGATTTGAGTAAAACCAACAATTTATTGGTTTGGACCTTTAAAAGAAATAGACCAACATGACACAAATGGAAAATTAATCTCGAAAAAATTATTTTTAGTCGAATCAAGACAAAAAACAAAATGGAGTCCCTTTATTTTTAAACGCTGTCATTTAAGCTATATGATATCTTTCTAAGCAAATTGTATGAGTGGGATATGTCAAACACATTCCTGACCTCATAGCATTATACTGACCTACTGTCAGTCGGACTTCAATCTATGGCTTCTGTACGTCAACGCCTATGGACAATCTCTCTAAAGTGAGGAGGCCCTCAGTGATGTGTACTTTTTCTTAATCAGGCCATTTATTAACGATTTTTTAATCTTTTAATCTGGAATGGCTAGTTTTGTATAACATTATGGCAGTAATTACTATGGAGGCATTTATTTTATAATCCTGTCACATCATTAATAGTGGGGCGTCCGTGGCGGTAGGTTAAGGTCGTTGACTTTAAACCACTTGCCCCTTACCGCTGTGAGTTCGAATACCGACATTGGATTCTTTCATGTGAGGAACGTCGGTGGTTCTACTCAGGTGCCCGTTCGTGTTTACAATAATGCACGGAAGGGCAACTGAAGTCTTCCTCCACCAGTAAAGCCGAATCGTCGCCATATGACCTATACTGGTCTGTGTGACGTAAAACTCAAACAAACAAACAAACTTCATTTATAATTTATTTATTGAGCAGCACTGTGGTTTGAAGTGATATGCCACTTTATTACTGCACACAGTTGTCATATATTTTAACTGATATGAGCAATAACATTAGCCATCCTTGAATGGCAGAAACAAACAAAAACCTTAACGAACGCCCAGAATGACATTTTATTAAATGTTGCAGTCTTGGTTTTAGGTGAATAAAAGCTACCGTACTTTTGTACCGGCTTAAACGAAATTTAAACACTAAATTTATAGATAAAGAACATCAGCAGATGCTATCATATAGAGTTTATCATTGAACCTTGAATGTGACGCGCATATGCCACTCCGTGAAAAGCGGCGTTTGGTCACCAAGTAAAGGTAAGCGTTTGTCATAAACAAGAAAGAAAACAATAAGAGGGAGTGAATTTAATTGAAATTTTAAAATGGAATCAGAGGTTATGAAACCTGCATATAACCTTTATGTCGCAAAAATACAAATAGAAATATAAAAAGCAGGCAAAATACGAAAGGGTGATTTTACAATATTCCTTACCGCGCCAAATATTCTAAACGGACTTGTTGATCCTTAAGCCAAAAACATCATCCTCATTCTACGACATTTTTTAGATGTTAAATGACCTTTTTAAATATCTTTGACTATTTATGTTATGATACATATCGCCAGTACTGTTATAATAAAAAAGATTTTGTGTCTCATTTGCACTAGTTTGATTGTTTAACAATATTTATCATTTTATCATAAAACAGTTTGTTAACCCATTACTTCATATACACGCCTTTAAACGCCTTTTTCACCCCCCCCCCCCCTTTTGTTGTCTCAAATGGTGAAAAAATGCATTATTTAGGCCCTTTAACACTTGTTTTTGTTTGAGAAATGTTGTTAAAAAAGGGACCACTTTTTCGGCGCGGCCCCCAAACAAATATACATCAGGGGGTTGCCAGAAGGGGGATGTGCCCCCTTTCTGTTTGGGGGGTTTAAAGGGGGGCTGAGTCCCCCTCATCGCCAAGAAAATTTTGGACTTGTGAGAGGCTATAAATGACCCCAGATTGATCATAAGGTAACGTGTAACCAACGCTGAAAAGCATTTGACTCTATCTCAATCCATTGAGAAGTTGTAGCACTTTGAAATCAATTATAATGGAAAAAATCAATGCAAAATAGTGATTTTTGGCAATTTTGAGATGTCCCCTCGTTGCCATGGTAACAGAAAATTTAAGCCTGAGCATGTTGTTGCAAGGGCAATGGTCCAGTTAACATTTGTGCCAAGTTTGATTAGTGTTGAAGCAGTTTTTATAGTATTATATCAATTTGAACTTGTAACGGGAGACTTTTCAATGAAAACAGCCATTTTTCACAAAATGCTCATGAAGTAATGGGTTAATATAGCTCACAAAGCAAAACAATAGGTTTAACCCTAAACTTTCTGGAAAATTGAAAGAGATCATCTGTCAGATTTTACTATCACAATAAAGCCAGGCAAGCCTTGCACAGGTGTGCTGAATGAACCAGGCTCTATACTATTGGTAGGTCATTTCTTTTAATTTTAATATTGAAACCCTTTCACTTTGAATACACTATTCCAGATTCAAAACAAGGCAAATCCGTTACATTTGGTGAAGTTTGAAGTCAAAATCTTTGATGAAGCAAATGAAGAGTTAGTTGCTACAGTTCTTTGTATTCTTATATTTTTTTCAAACTGACAGTAATTATAAACTAAACACGTATTCTGGTACTGTGTATCGTAGATTTTAAAAGTTAAATCAAATGGAAATCACTTCTTTATAGAGTTGTTGGTGTAATGGAAAATAGATCAGCACAAAAATTACATATTGTGAAAGAGATTTATTCAAAGAAAAATAGGTTTTTAATAAAATGGTTTTTTATAGAAAATAGTATAATGTACAAAACGTATCATAAATGTAATAGAAGGAGCCAAAAGCCTGATTCTAATAATGTTACAAACAATAAACATTTTATAATTTTTTTTAATAATTTAACGTAATTATGGTCTCCCTAGCAAAATCTTTGTAAACTGTGTTTGTCCCCTAATAAGTTTTAAGAGAAGAAGAAGGAAAATGATTTTATTTTCAACTTGTACATATCGTTGTACAAAATACATTTACAAAATACATGGCATATGGTCACTATGATAGACAATGTTAACATTCTGTATCAGCAATCAATAATGTTTAAGTAAAGTTTATATCTATTAAAGACTAAATAAGTATGTGTATGTTCTTTAGACATTACCTTAGAAAATATGTACTTAAGTATTCATCTTAGAAAAAGAAAAATCAAATTTGAAAATAAACTTATGTAAAATGAACAAATATTTCAATCAATTGAACAATCATACATGTTAGAATAAAATTAACACTAGTCCTGTTCTAGAAGTATTTTTTTAACTGATTACCTCAAATATTTTTTTTTTTCAGTAAAGAAAAACAATTTATAAAAAGTTTTTGTTTGTTTGTTTTTGGGTTTTACGTCACATCGACACAGTATAGGTCATATCGCGACGCTCCAGCTTTATTGGTGGAGGAAGACCTCAGGTGCCCTTCCGTGCATTATTTCAGGCACGGACGGGTATTTATAAAAAGTACTATTGGAGAACGAACGGAAGATCATATAGTCGTTGATAATATAGACATCTGTTTCAATCAATAGTTTTACATGATTAAGTACAGTAGACATTATGCATGTGTATGCCATAAAAATATAACTTTAAGCGTTTATTGAGAAAAAGACAACAATCTATAGGAAAGTACAGATATATGTTTAATACGTTGATGAGTTTAAAATTAAACTGCATTAAACTGCATTATTTAATACAAGAATGCAAAACTTTTCTTGCCCTTTCACTTTACAAGCAAGTAGCAAAATGTGAATAAAGTTTGTTTCCAAATGTTTACTTACTGCGTCAGAACAATGAAGTGTAAAAACATTATAATCAAATTACTGTAGAATCATTATTATTCGTGGGGCACTAATTTTTGTGGGGTTTTTCCCCAATAGATTAATTCACAAATTTCAAATAAAACAAAATCTTATTAAGTCTGCGGTGCAAATATTTTTAAAAAGTTTTTTTGTGCATTTTATTTCTTTTGAACAAACAGAAAATCAAAGAAATTAAGAATCCACAAAAGAATTTTTTTTGACAAAAACCCCACGAATTTAAGTAAATTCACATAATTAATTGTTATGTATCAAATGTTCAAATCATTGAAATGATGCATATCTTAACCAAGATTAATGGCTATATATACAAACAAGAATGATTAACAATATGTTTATAACACTTAAAACGAAAATATCATGTACATATTTATGATTCACTAGATTCAAATATATTCAAATTTACAAGAAAAAACTGCTAACAACTTAAGAAGGTAACATTTTCTTCTTCACGAATGAAAGAAGATTTGAAAAATTATCTTATTAATAATGTATTCAAAAATAAAAGTATACAAAATAAATAGATATGTTAATATATATCAGTAAATTAAACCATTTTATTAGTCATTCTCCCTAAAACTTGAAATGTATTTACAGAAAAGCAAATCCTGCAAAGGGTTATTAAGGCGAATAAACCATACAAAAGTTATCAATATTTCTGTCATTTAAATTGTCACTTTAGTCCAGTTAAAGTTTTGTAAATTTACGATACAATGCGGATCGTGGCTGTGCCAGATATGTCTGGGATTTCTTTGCACTCAAAGCTAAAGTTAACAGCGGCGTTCTTCTTTGCTTTAACAGCGGGCATAGTGAACTCTCGTCTGTATGTAGTCTTTGGCGGCACATCTCTGAAAAACATACGTATATACATCATTGATTACATACAGTACTTTTGCAGTATAAATTTGTTAGGTGAAAAATCAACTATATAAAACTAATAATATCCTTTCAATATCTTAGCTGTGCACAATTTAGGTTACTGATGAATTTTCGAATAGGCAATGGGTTGCCGGAAAAAAAGGTTGGTTTAGACTGTGTTGATACAGGCACTAAGCTTATAACATGATTGTTCGTTCTGTATATCAAATATTGTATTGTTAATACGCAAGAGAAAAAAATGGAAAAGGCAAGATAACTTTGAATATCAAACATTTTATAAAGATAGAAAAGCTATTCAAAACCAAAATAACAGGACCCCAAAATATGTTTATTGACAAATAAGACCGATTCATCCATTAAAGGATTAATCATTAATATATCATGCCTAACGTTTGATGCCATTCCGTTTTTCTTTTGATGTTATTTTTATGTATCATTCAAAGTAGGACAAAAATTGTACTGATCAGTGAATACGCACTATCCACCAGACTTACCTGAAATATCGCAAGATATGCAAACAATGCCTTAACCTTCACACCTTATACCATTGCTGTATTGCATTTTTGATATTTGTACACTGTGTATATCAATAATATTGCTAATTTCACAAAGTTTTATATACAGAACAATATAATTTGAACAAATGTTTGTGTATGTCTTAATAGCGTTTTTATGTCATTTTTATATGTATTTCAAATGATACAGCCTACATGAAGAATTCTCTGCACTATCTCACCTTAGTGACATTGACTAGCATTATATACTTACACTTCAGGGGCATCATCAAAATCAGTGAAACCAACACTTTCCATAGACACACTGCAGCATGTGAGTGCTTTCTCTAGCGGATTGTCAAAACTGATTACAAACTTCACATTATCACCTACATGAGCTTCCTTTGGGCACTTTTGAAATATAATTATTATAAAACCATGCAATATATCATTAAAATAATAAGAAAAAGAAAATCATTTATTGTATTCAACAATTGATTTGAATGTTTTTTAATGAAGATATCAAATATATAAATACATGTAAATGAAAAAGATTCGGCTTGGTAGTTTAGCAAGGAGGAAGGTAGTCTTGTACTGGTGTAACTCTTCAGGAACGATGATTAGGAAACTACCCGCCTATATGACTGAAATACTGTTGGAAAAGACGTAAAATGAAACAAACAAACAAATAAAACAAAAGCAACCAACGTCACGTTATTTGACTACTTTCGGATACACAACAACACATGTTATTGTTCCTGGTATATGTAACACGATTAATTTATCTGAACATCACACTATCATACCTCGCCTTTTATCATATACATTTCTGAACATACCTTACGCATTAGATTGTTAAGAAAAATAGTTCTTCGTTTATGTATGTCAAAGTCCGATGTCACAGATTTTATTAACTTGAAAATACGCTAGTTAAATTAACTAGTATACATGTAACAGAGGTTAACCGATTTATAAAACTATACTAAATAAAAATGTGAAAATCGAATGATGCCCGACACGACAAATAGAAAAGTCAACGTGAAAATCAAATTTTCCAAACACGAAAAATAGGAATAAAAATGTGAAAATCAAATTATGCCCAACACGACAAATAGGAATGAAAATGTGAAAATCAAATAATGCATTAGAAGACAAATAGTAAAGAAAATATGAAATTCAATTATGTTCGACACAACAAATTGACGGTAAGCTCATGATCCTAAATGACAGGCACTGATGTCAAACATAGTGACCTTATAGTCTTTTATTAATCTTATGGTAACATTGTCCTTTCGCAACAACTGGACAGCAGTTACAAACCTCAACTTTGATATCAGGTCGTCGAAACCTGACTTGATGCTCCTTCTTCATCTTCTCAGCAGTATACAGGTTACCTTTTCGAGCAACTTTACCTACAGCAACGATTGACACGCTGGCTTGTTCAACAAGTTTATCTAAATAATCCTCAGGATCCAGAAGGGATTTAAAAACTTTTTCTGAAAATATGACCTAATACATCAAAAAGTAAACATTTATTATATAACAGCACTGAAGTATTGTTTGTTGTTTTGTAGTTTATCTTTATCAATAGACATTTTGCATGGAAATATTCAACTTTTATCAAATTTTGATAAAGTTTCAGTCTCAAGATGTTTAGTAAAAGTCAAAAGTATTACTGTATTTTTTTGCAGTAATAATAAAAGGAAATGTATTCAGGAACGGCCAAAGGAACTGTGTTGTGGATGAGATCAAAGATTAAATTTAAACGACGGTCAATAATTTAACATTTGAAGAAATTATTACAATCTATTTCAATTATTATTGCTTTTAATTGATAAAACATTCTTTATTGAAGATGTCTGAACAATGGAGACTTATTGATTAACTATTGTCTTGGATTGATAGAAGATTTGTCTGAGTATGTTAAAACTCTCTCTCAAACCGAGTAATTTATTCATGACTAACTGGAAATTTTACAAAGTAATTACACTGTTTGTCACAAATACAAATTAAAACAAAAAGTAAAACTAAAACAACAATAAGTACCCTCTCCTGGTTTTAAAGAAGATTTTCCAAAGTACTTCTTGAAAAAGGTATCACCACGCGCACCAGTGTATGATGTCGGTGCAACAAAAATACCAACATATTTTAGGTCACGCTCAACATTAGATTCATTCTTCGCCTTTACTTCTATCACCATTTTACCGCCAATCATACAATTATCATTATGAGTTAATTGAAATTTGACAGCCTGGATAATGTAAAAGGTACAATGTCAATCATAAATGAATAATAGATTTGTTAAAATGCGCTTCAGTACCTTTTTATTAGATATGCATACATTTTGTTTAGCAGGAGCAAGTCCACTTGTTTAATAACTGTCCAAAATTTGATACGTATATGTGCGTTTTACTTATTGCGATTTTTTTTTTCGTCTACAAATCTGATACTTGTATGTTGTACTATTTACCGTTTCACGATTTGCTGTGTTAAATGACGAACTTTACAAAGATGTTTTTAAAAAGGAGACACATCCAATCTTTACATAAAGACCGTATACCTCTATCTTTGACGGTTAATAGTTTGGGACATGACAAATCTTCATAACATTTCAAGTTTTTTTATCCTTTTACAGCTTCAAAAGGTAAGATATGTTATTTGGACCAATCTAGATTTAAATCTAGACAAAGTTGTTTTTCATCTGAGGGGAAAACTTGAAATAAACTGAGTGAATAGCAAACAGTGCAGATCATGCTACTCTGTCTGCACCGGTCACATGGTAGATTCAGTCTCAACCAGCAGGCTTATAGTTAAAGATTCACAGTTCGATCTTTAATCTTTACTATTACAATAATCAATTAATATATAATTCATTATGTATATTCAACCATACATCAATGAGTTTCATCACGTACCCGTACCGTTTTTGCGACTCCGTAAAAAAAGGTATTTCACCGTTATGCATATATTTTGACTGACTTAATTTGCGTTATACAAACATAAGTGTGACGTTATACAAACGTGCTAAAATCTTAGCGTCGCACTATATGCGCTTCAATTATAAATTATTCTTTTTCACTTTAAACAGTCTTTTTTCAGGTATGTGATAAATATAATATTATATTCGTGTAGGTTAATTACTTAATTAACGGAGGCTTGCATTATATAAATCAATTCAACTCAACAGTATTCAGTATAGGGCCAACACTCATTTTATATCCTCCGTGAAAGGTATTATAGAGTAAAAGTCAACAATTTATCATTACTGGGACTTCGTTATATGAGCTCCTAAAGTGTTAAAAGAATAATATATTGTAAACATTGTTTGAGTTCATTCCAGTTAGCAAATATTCTTTTTGAACCTCCTGGTTACGACCTGTGATGATCATAATATTATATATTGTGTCTATTTACCTTTTCGTTTTCCTTTTCCGCATATGCAAAAGGTTTACGTTGGAACGCTGTGTTATGCGCGTTCATTACAGTTTCTCTTTCCTCCGCTGATCCTGCAATTTTATAATAATAAATTAAATATAATATGTCAGGTTAATCAAAACTCGTTCCAACACTCTTACTTAGTCTGTATACAATTATATCAAAATTAGAAATCCTAATTTCAAGGACCTCCTCCGTGGCCGAATGGTTAATGCCCTAGAAATATTTACCTATAACTTCTTTGGTTCAGTTTGAAATTTGTATTATTTCATGTTATGAAACAATCCCGTTTAATCGCAGAAGGTCAATGGTTCTTCTCAGTCTGAGATAATGAGTAGAGGGGCGACTGATGTCCTTCCCGACACAAGCCAACATTGACAGTGTAGGTTTAACTTCTTACCTTATGACTAGATAACAATTGATTTCTAGTATTGCAAAGTACCAGAGAGTAAAATTGAGGTCTCCATCCAACAACACAAGAAAATATGTGAATGACCATATGACCATAAACATATTCGTCGTGATGAACATGATGGAAATACTTGAAATTAACCTAAATTGCGTTTTTCATGTTGCAACATGACCTGTCATATAAATGTGAAGAAAAATTGTTGTTTTGTAGATTTTTTGATTTTTTTTTTTGTTAACCCATTACTCCATGAGCATTTTGCGAAAAATGGCTGTTTTCATTGAAAAGTCTCCAGTTACAAGTTCAAATTGCTATAATTCTATAAAAACTGCTTCAACACTATTCAAACTTGGCACAAATGCTTGACTGGACCATTGCCCTTGCTTAACATGCTCTGACTTTAAATTTTCTGTTACCATGGCAACGAGGGGACATCTCAAATTTTCCCAAAAATCACTATTTTGCGTTGATTTTTTTCCATCAAAATTGATTTCAAAGTGCTGCAACTTCTCAATGGATTGAGATAAATTCGAATGCTTTTCAGCGTTGGTTACACGTTACCTTATGATCAATTTGGGGTCATTTATAGCCTCTCACAAGTCCAAAATTTTCTTGTCGATGAGGGGGACTCCGCATCCCCCCTTCGAAACCCTCAAACAGAAGGGGGCATATACCCCTTCTGGCAACCCTCTTATGTATTTTTTGGTTGGGATGCCGCGCCAAGAAAGAGGTCATCTTTTTAACAACATTTCTCAAACAAAAACAAGTGTTGAGGCCTAAATAAGGCATTTTTTCACCATTTGAGACATTAAAAAGGGGGTGAAAAAGGCGTTAAAATGTGTGTATATAACGTAATGGGTTAAAACAATATCGTAATCATTAAAGTTTTTAGTAGCTAGAGGGATACATGCAACACTAGCTGTTTCATTAAACGCTCCAATGGCAGATTGCACCCCAATAGCAGGGTGTAATACACGTAAAGCAGCTTTGTTATAAAAAAACCTGATAATTCATCTCGTACTTTTAACTTGGTCTGACTGTATGGAAATACTCATTTCTGGTGGCAAATGTTATTCTTTAACTTGCAAAATTTGTCTAAGAAAATTTGCTTGCTTTTCATTTTGATAAGTACATTTCAATTTTAAAGGATTTCAGAATTGATTTGCAAAATTTATGTTGTCAACAGTATAGAGGCTAACCACACTTCACACATTTGCAGGTTTGGCTGGCTCTATACTAGTGGCCTTTTCTAAGCAAAATAGAATCAAGGAGATTTTAGATATAAAACCTTTATCTATACACAAATCTTACCTTCTGGTGGCTTATAATCTAAAGTTAGATCGAAACGATCCGAATTGCCGTACCCAACACATCCACCATCTGGCTTCTTTGTGCTGATATATTTACCAATCCTGTGACAATAGAAAATGATATTCAAGTTCACGGGGAAAAATATTTCACTCTTATTCAGAAGATATTAAAAATTATGGAAATGAAGTGTTCAGTATCATAATAAAACTAGTAAAGTATTCTTAGACAATACTAATTGATAGATTATTTGTTTCACAATATAAGCATAACCATATATTTGCAATGATCATTATATTCAGCTACTTTTTCCAATTACATATATTTGGTATTCCATTCTTCAATAAACACTGATATTTTTAATGATATCATTCATATGACATGGCGTTAATCAACTTTAATTATTCATTCAATATAGATTGTGCTTTATTTTTTTCAAAATACAGTCATTTGACTAAACGCTTAACCTCTAATCACATCTACTAATTTCTAATTTCCTACTAATTTATTCCTGCGTATATCACATGAATGATTTTTTCTGTTACTCTCAAATGACGATTAAAACAACTTACTTTTTCTTATCAAATTTGAGTCGTTCCAGACTTCCATCCGGGAGTACTCTCCAATGGATTTCATCAGCATTCACCTCCGAGAAGATGAATCCGCAGTCATAATTAGTTCGACACATGCCCTTCCGTATAGCAGTAACCGGACACGGACCGCATGTATACACACCTTTTGTAAGTATACAATTATAAATCTGTTATATTGTTATGAATATAACACGGTTTACTTACTTTATTCAGTTATGATAAAAGCATACTAAGTGCATCTTTATTTTTATTTTTTTATATGTTGACATTGTTTTAGAATTGCCTGCTTTTTGTCATTTTAAGTGTAACTATTTTTTAATGTCCTGAAACATATTAATCCAAATTGTAGAAAAGAAAAAAAAAGTTGTTATGTTAAGTTGATATATCTTGTCATGAAGACATAACTTGAAAAAGATGTTATAGAAATTGTATCATAGTTCGGAGACCTTTCTGTTGAAAATGTGTCAGGGTTAAATCGTATACATATACATGCACAGTGCGTTAACTGGAGTGCGGGTATTAGTTACCCGCACTCCAGAGCATGCCAATTGATTGGCTTATTTTTTATGGGGTTTACATATTGTGACGGCAGAGAAAGGGAAAGCGACAGAAATGTCATATTCAGATGTTCGTTCATTGGTTCATTTTTGCCGGGGTTTCATATTGTGACAACAGGGAACGTGCTTTTATGTTTGACTATGATACAAAAGAGAAACAACACCAAAACACTCGGCAATCTGATATATACTCGGGGGCTACGCCCCCTCGTACAAATCAGATAGCCTCGTGTTTCAGTGCTCTTTCTATTACTTAACCTTCACTTGTCTCCTGTGGTGTTGCATCGATTACTTGCCAACCAGGGTCTGTAAAGTCAAAAAGATCGTTCCGAGCCATCCAAACTTCATTCCAGACGTGAAAATTCCTTGAAAGATAAATATTGTTTTACACTCAATAATAATACGTGTTCTTAAAAAATGGGAAACGGAGAAGATTCTTAAAAAGTACTTATATGAAGGCAATTTCGGAATATCTTCAGTAGGAAATAAAGAATACAAACAGAATCATCAGAGAACGCCAACAACGTCACAATTGGAAATGTAACAGGTTCAGTGTGTGCGAGCCTCTTCATGGAATGAAGCGGTAAAAGCTAGCCACCGTGACGCCCCTTTACACCAGCCTAAACAGTAGTCAACATTTATAATGACAATGACGAAATTAAGAATTAAGAGACATCCATAGACGTATTCATACGACGCTTATCATGAAACCATGAAATGTTTTACGGTGGCGTAAGATGCCTTATCTAAATAGTGTGTGTGTGTGTCATAAACGAGAAAACAATGAACAACACTGGACTTTGAACGGAGTTCAGGTGAAATAAGGAGCTCATATTATAGACGAACGTCAAAAAATACAATACAAAATAAAAAAAAATACCAAGAGCGCTTTGTTTAAAAAAGAGGGGGGATGTCTTAAGACACTTTGAACGCAACACTATTTTAATGCTGAACGATGGATGTTAATTATGTACATACATGCAGGTGGAAATACATGTATAAAACTGTCATTTTAACTACTGAAAAGAAAGCAAATAAAAAAATAGATAAATACAGAATCCCTAAAGAAAGCCCAACACGGCAAAATTGAAAATGTTGCAGGCTCGGTTTGATTGAGCCTGTTCATGGACGGTACTGGAAAGTGCAAGTTACCGTCCACGCCCCCTAGCACCGGCTTAAGCAGAATTCAACATTTAAACATGAAATGGTATAATTTTGAATTTAGAAACATCCGCAGATGTGTTCATACGGCGAAACCATAACCTTCATCACATTGAATTAGCACTTTTTAAGTTTAAATGGATATTTGATATTAAAGCTTTTGTAACATGAAAAGTGGATGTATTTTCAAAAAATAAAAGACAAAAAGACAATTGTACAAACCAGACTGAGTCACTGCTTCCATCGTAGTTGATAGGCTCATCAGCGCCGTTTTGTTTCATAAAATATTTTTCTATGCAGTTACTCTGATCGCTATCGTGTGCTGATGAAAAGTTTGTAACTGTCCTACACGGAAGACCCAGTGCCCTGCAGACTATAGAAAAATAATGTTTTAAAACTTGACTATGACGACCAAATCATAGAGAAACAAACGAGAAACTTTCAATATGAACATATGTTTAAATTTAGTTTTGAATGCCACTTATAACTAGTCGATAAAATGCTTTTAACAAGGGATTACAAAGTATTCTATGCAAACCAAGGTATAACATACTGGTTGTCGTGACGCATGAAAACACCCAGCACTGTCCGTATTTTACTGGACCACTCTTCTGCCATTGTTGAATGATTTTAACACTCCCTACCCATGATGTGGGCGATTTACCATCAGCGTAATCGCCAGACCAGTTTCCGACTAAAATCCCATTGTCATCTGAGGCATTCACCTGAAATATTTCACTAACATGATAACTATAGTACACTTTCTTTTCAACATTTTACTGTATTTAACAAGTTTCTGTGACTGAATTGTTACAGTTTAAAAAATTCGGACGAATTGTATTCCGTACTATTTTACATGCAAACCGATTTGTTAAAGTGACATTTATACATTCCTTCATGTGGTAAAGCTATCCAACTAGCTGTCTGATTTATATATGGTTCGATTCATGTGCCAACTACATTTTGTAGCTTCCAAAATCAATCCAAGGAAGTGCTAGAAAGCTGCTAGATCGTGTGGGTTTGCGTTCATTGAACGCCGCCTTTCCTTGTTGATCTTGTTTATCATATTTTATCCGCATGATGTCGACAAACAAAAGTTGAACAGATATTCAAAAATCAAAATTATTTTAACAAATCTCTGCCACAAAAAGTCAGATATAGACAGCATGATAGCAGAAGAGATTAGACAAAAATTCAGTAAATACATACAACCTACCATTTTTGCAACCATCCGACTGACTTTCACGGGATCAGACATTGGTCTCAATTTCGAATTGAATCCCAATCTGATAAGCTGCAGCGCTGCATCAAGAATACCCTCCTCAAACTGAAAAAAGGGATGTTGAAAAACAAAAAAAAAATTGTTTATTTTACGGGACAAGTCCTTGAACATTCGAATGTCATTTTTATTGGATATTAAAAGAATAAGTAACAACCAAATGTCCTTTCTTGTATGGACATTTGTAGTCTATTCATGACACGGAGAAATATATGTTAATTAAGATGTAAAGACGAATAATATCCATACTTTTTAGAATTCACAATATATATGATCATATTATGTGGATAAGGCTCATGCGTTATATGTTAGAGATTCTATGTGTTGATCAGGAATTTATTCTGGAATAAATGATGTTCAATCAGACATATTTATTACAGGTCAGGCAATTAATCCAAGGAAGACTCGTGAATTTTCAGACCCATATAAAAAAGACATGCCATGTGGGGACAGTCAGATGTGGTTGAAGCAAATCAAATGCCATTGCATCGTGAGTTAGACATGTACTCCTTGATGTGGCGCCAAAACAAAACCAGACTAACTTAACTTGCAGGTTCAATTCTTAGCATGCTAGTGCCGACATTATTATATTCATGCAACATGTGCACTCAAAGATAAGCAACCACATCTGTGTCGTCTGATCATGGGCTACACTGTTTGCTGGTCATTCAGAACATATTTCCAAATTTCCCTTTTTGGCCAGATCTTATTTATTAAGGACAAATTTTATCTAAATTATTCATTGAAAGCTAATATACCTGCCCAAAGTTCCAATGTTTAGGGGAATACTGGTAGGCGTTCCCTCTCCATACGCCTCCAATGTCATTTAGAATGTATTCGTCAAGTGCGGCTTCGTCCTTCATGTAGCACTCATCATCTGTAATCATATTCAAACTTAGAATTTATTTATATTAATGCTTGCTATGGTGAAATCACCAGCAACAAGAAAAATTTCGGAACTAATCAAAATACTGATTTTATTCTAAAAGTTTATGAAACCTGCTGCGAAAAATATTTGATGGTAAAATTGTTCTGAAAGAAGTGATTCCACAAAGCTACATGATTCAACGCCTTGGGCTAACAATTCCCTACTTGCTGCGGCCAGTATAAACATTAGAAAGACATAGTATTTCTACGTGTTTGAAATAAATACAGCGTTAAATAAGATGCGCACTCAATGATCTTTAGTGATTCTACAAAACTTCATTTAAGAAATCTATGATTACATGTATCAGCATATTTTGAAAGTAGTTTACTTAAAATTTACTAAAATGGCATCAACTATATTTATGCGCATGTATTGTGCAAAACGATGGCACTAGAAGGCGAGATTGTCCTTGAAAAAGTGTCTACCTTTACACCAGGGATTAAAAAGAATGATGACGTCGTCCTCTATCTCAAAATTCTTCGTTATTTTTTGCGGATTTCCTTGTTTGTCCTTCCCCTCACTTACTGTCACCACGTAAAAGTTCCATTCTCCTATTATACAATTTGCAGGGATAGAAATCTAAAAAAAAATGAAAGCCTCTCTTGAATATGACGGTTTAATATTTTTATTTCCACAAAAGCTGTAAATTTAAACTGTTGATATATAACACAATATTGATGTAGGACATGCTCCAATCACTAAATCGTAAAAAACAAACATCTCAAATTAGATTCAATGATCCTTATGAGGACACAAAAAAGATATTTTATCAAATACTGTCATTCCAAATATCTTTTCTACAATTTTAGGTACTAGAAGTAACTCTGCTTCAAAGGAGTACTGAAATCGGAAATCTAAACTTGGACCAAAGAAACCCTCAAAACTTATTAAGTAATCATACAAGTAATGCATTCATGATTACCATTTAAACCTTTATATGTGCCTTTAACAATGTGCATCTGACCTTTGTTGCTAACGTCCCCATCCAGTCCCCAAAGAATACCTGGAGAACTTTAAAATTATCATATCCCTGCAAATGGCCTCAACAAGCCAGGTCAGTTACATGATCAAATCCCTGGAAATTGCCTTTATGCTCCCCGTTTTTTTTGGCGCGAAAACAAAATCATTATTATGCAAAGCAGGGCGGAGGTGACAGACAGAACTAAATTATTGGCTAATATTCTGGAAACAAAGCTGCTGAAACGGCTGCTTTCAGAAAAGGACTATACAGTTGTGTTTCTTTTGAAAATTGAAATAAATTACCAATAAAGTGGCGTCATTTCCTTTCTTGTCCACCAGGGTTGCTCCCCATTCATGCGATTTGAAACTCTTTTTTCCAGACTCATCTATTTCAAATACATTCTTGGTTCCCTTAGATGGCAATGGATTCTCTCCTGAAAACGGGAATAAAATAAATCGGCGTTTGCTATAGGGAGAAATAGTAACTGTTGTTGTCTTTAATTATGCTTCTCGTGTCTCTAATAAATGACTCAATAGCATCAATATTGCACTCTTAATTTTATCTTCATTGCTCTTAGGGTATCTCCAAATAATGTATTAATCTATGGCAATTTCATCGACATGAATTATTATTGGCCTCAAATGTATGATAATGTTAGCCTGAATCATTTGATGTGGTTTACTTACTTAGGTAAGAAAGAGTAACTAATTTTTAAGAAACAAATTTTAAAATAATAAGAAAAACTAGAAAGAAAATAAGGAGACGAATGTGCATGTTTTTTTTATTGGTATGATATTAGAATCATGACGCATTCGTTGTGTTCAGAAGTAGTAACAAATTCTAAAGAAACAAAAACTTAGAAAAGAAAATATGTCGACGAATGCGCGTGGATTTGTGTTGATATAGACAACAACTGGTATGCAAATGCTTATATATGACATGCCCTACAATCATCTACCTAAAGAAAAGCAAAGTTTCAGGTCATTTTTCTCTTTACTGTACGGCCTGTCGAATGTGAGTGTCATTTTAATGCTGTCTCCACGACGAACCACAAGTTCAGCTTCCTCTACTTTACCATTAACCTTTCTCTTCTTTGTACAATCATAGTCGTCCGTTCTAAAAATAGAAATAAAAATCTGCCTGTTCAAAAAATAGAAAGATTAAATCATTGTTACACTACTGATTCGCTGGCGAGAGTTTCCGAACTATTTCCGTCAGACATCGCTGGAGGCTGGCATAAAATACTTTTATTCATTCAGTATTGAAGTTACACTTATCCTCTATATATCTAATATTGTTGAAAATGAATATGCCTTGAATCATACCTGTGTTTCTTTGTGTTCGTTTCTATATGAAGATCAACGTCTTTACAATGTAGCTCTTTTGCGAGCTCTTCTTTTGGAATAACCGGTTTGGGTGGTCGAGAAGGTGGTGTTTCTATAACAACAAATATTTGTTCATGACTAAATAAAACAACACTTTTTCTAACATAAATTTAATAAGATAATGATACAGATCAGTAATGTCCTCTAATTTTCTAATGACTTACCAGCTTGAGTTTCTTGAGTCAACACTATTTTGTGCTTTAAAGTATTTCTAAGTGTTCCTGATTGAGCTGAATGACTATGAGAACTCACCAAAAGAGGACAGTCATAACAACTGTAATGCAATCAAGTAAATAGTCCGTAGTTATCATAAACATTATAACAATATGCAACAATGAACAACAGAAAAACTCAAATAAACTGAAATTTCACCATTTTTGAATTTTCTTTGGTTGCAATGAATGGGATTCGGGCAATTGTGGTCTTTATCGTGTAATAATTTATTACAAACATTGGGGAGAATATGGACTTTATCGAAAAAAAAACTATACAAACCTGGGGATGGAGATCTTCGTCTATTACGTCTATTGTTTCTGTTTCTGTTCAAGTTGTTACGCCTCTCTCGTTCTCTCTC
This sequence comes from Ruditapes philippinarum, assembly GCF_026571515.1. Lineage (NCBI taxonomy): Eukaryota > Metazoa > Mollusca > Bivalvia > Venerida > Veneridae > Ruditapes > Ruditapes philippinarum. Next base: position 52,479 of record NW_026866047.1, on the reverse strand, counting down.
CCAATAATGCGGCCTCCTTCTGTTTCTACCGTAGAAATAAGTATTATCATCATACGATGTTACGCTAGACCTTGCAAAGCCAAACCGACGTCTGCTTGACCTGTTACCAGAGCCGTTCCCATATCCGGTATAGGTATATCTTGAACTGGAGTACCGATTGTTTGATGAGAAAAAACAACTGTACAATGACATAATTGCGTTTTAATTAATCTGAAAGGGACAAAAAAGTCAGGATATATCGAACTGAAAACATTCCTGATGGCTTAAATGACTTACTAACATCAAAAGTTGGTAAAATATTCAGTGTGTGTACATGTTGTGTCAAAGAGGATGTTACCTACTCACCTTTCTAAATAAAATAGAAGCCTGATTGTAAAATAAGAAGTAAAACATTTGATTGTTGCTTTACAGAGATTAAATTTATCAGAGATTAAACTTATATTTATTGTTGAGAATCACTTTGTAACAATTGTGCTGTTGTTGTAAAAAGGTGACTGCACTCCAGATGGCCGCTATGTAGAAGTAATGTTGTATTTTACATTTAGGATACTAGAAATGTTAATTATATTACAATAAAGAAAGAAATCCCGTATAATCAAAATTTTCAAACTGTTTGAGCAAACCATCCTAGATACCAATAAGGTAAAAATAATCAGATTGCTGTTATCTAAAAGTCTGTTCAGAAAAATACAAGTGCGTAAGTAAACCATGTTCAAAATTTCAACACTCATGCAAATATGAAATGAATAGTTAACATAATAAAGAATATATAAGAATATTTACAGGTAAGTAAACTCCCTGCGACATTTATGGTGTACAAAATTATATCCCCTACTCATAAAAAGTGTGGATATAAAATACATGCTTGGCGTTTTGTTTGAACTTCTTTCTTTTTTATATTTATTTTGAAGCATTTTGATTTCGGGCGTGTGATTCTTCTTCAAATAGTAAGATAATGAGCTAGGTGTGTTGTCGTCTGCCTGTTTAAACATTTACTTTCTCAAGTCATATGTTATTTACTTATTAAATGAAGACCTGTAGTTATACATTAATTTTACAGACATGTCAAATGGGCTATACTTCATACAAAGCCATATAAACTGAAAGAAACAGATTACAAGTGGATCGGTATCCAAGCGACTTGTGCACAGAAGATCGAATTAACAAAAGTCATAAATAGGCTCTTTTTTTTTGGGGGGGGGGGGGTTTGGGGGTGGTGGCGGTTGTGTATTTTTAGATGTTTTTGTTATTGTTGTTGCTTTGGTGTTGTTGTTGTTGTTGTTGTTGTTGTTGTTGTTGTTGTTGTTGTTGTTGTTGTTGTTGTCGTTGTCGTTGTCGTTGTCGTTGTTGTTGTTACTAACTCTACAGTTATATGATTTAATCAGACAACATGATAAGCATCGTAAAATATATAAAAATGAATTTGTTTTCTATTTGAGTCACCTTGCCACCAGTTTAGAGCACGGCCAGTACAAAGTGCAAAGTGTTTAAGAAATAAGAGAATAATTCAATGTTGTACGTCTGTCATTTTGAGTCAATAATCTGGTCTGCATATGGTTTTGAATATGATTAATATTTCTTTAATCTAAATACTTTGACACTTGATGCAGAACGACTTTTAGGGCATCACCGTCTAGTATTATGAATACAGAAGTTGATATTAATCAAACGGTTATGTTGGACAGATTGAATCACACGGTTATGTTGGACAGATTGAATCACACGGTTATGTTGGACAGATTGAATCACACGGTTATGCTGGGCAGATTGAATCACACGGTTATGTTGGACAGATTGAATCACACGGTTATGCTGGGCAGATTGAATCACACGGTTATGCTGGGCAGATTGAATCACACGGCTATGCTAGGCAGATTGAATCACACGGTTATGTTGGACAGATTTAATCACACGGTTATGTTGGACAGATTGAATCACACGGTTATGTTGGGCAGATTGAATCAAACGGTTACGTTGGGCAGATTGAATCACACGGTTATGTTGGACAGATTGAATCACATGGTTATGTTTGACAGATTGAATCACACGGTTACGTTGGGCAGATTGAATCACACGGTTATGCTGGGCAGATAGAATCACACGGTTATCCTGGGCAGTTAGAATCACACGGTTAAGCTGGGCAGGTAGAATCACACGGTTATGCTGGGCAGATAGAATCACACGGTTATGCTGGGCAGATAGAATCACACGGTAATGCTGGACAGATTGAATCACACAGTTATGCTGGGCAGATTGAATCACACGGTTATGTTGGGCAGATTGAAATACACTGTTATGTTGGACAGATTGAATCACACGGTTATGTTGGACAGATTGAATCACACGGTTATGCTGGGCAGATTGAATCACACGGCTATGCTGTGCAGATTGAATCACACGGTTATGTTGGACAGATTTAATCACACGGTTATGTTGGGCAGATTGAATCAAACGGTTATATTGGACAGATTGAATCAAACGGTTTATGTTGGGCAGATTGAATCAAAAGGTTATGTTGGACAGATTGAATCACACGGTTATGTTGGGCAGATTGAATCACACGGTTATGTTGGACAGATTGAATCAAACGGTTATGTTGGGCAGATTGAATCACTCGGTTATGTATGGCAGATTGAATCAAACGGTTATATTGGACAGATTGAATCAAAGGTTATGTTGGGCAGATTGAATCAAACGGTTATATTGGACAGATTGAATCACACGGCTATGTTGGGCAGATTGAATCAAACGGTTATGTTGGACAGATTGAATCACACGGTTATGTTGGGCAGATTGAATCACACGGTTATGTTGGACAGATTGAATCAAACGGTTATGTTGGGCAGATTGAATCAAATGGTTATATTGGACAGATTGAATCACACGGCTATGTTGGCAGATTGAATCAAACGGTTATGTTGGACAGATTGAATCACACGGTTATGTTGGGCAGATTGAATCAAACGGTTATGCTGGACAGATTGAATCACACGGTTATGTTGGACAGATTGAATCACACGGTTATGTTGGACAGATTGAATCACACGGTTATGCTAGGCAGATTGAATCACACGGTTATGTTGAGCAGATTGAATCACACGGTTATGCTAGGCAGATTGAATCACACGGTTATGCTAGGCAGATTGAATCACACGGTTATGTTGGACAGATTGAATCACACGGTTATGCTAGGCAGATTGAATCACACGGTTATGTTGGACAGATTGAATCAAACGGTTACGTTGGACAGATTGAATCAAACGGTTATGTTGGGCAGATTGAAACAAACGGTTATGTTAGGCAGGTTGAATCACACGGTTATGTTGGGCAGATAGAATCACACAGTTATGTTCGGCAGATTGAATCACACGGTTTTGTTGGGCAGATTGAATGACACGGTTATGTTGGGCAGATTGAATCACACAGTTATGTTGATCAGATTGAATCACACGGTTATGTTGGGCAGATTGAATCACACGGTTATGCTAGCAGATTGAATCACACGGCTATGTTGGGCAGATTGAATCAACGGTTATGTTGGACAGATTGAATCACACGGTTATGTTGGACAGATTGAATCAAAAGGTTATGTTGGACAGATTGAATCACACGGTTATGTTGGGCAGATTGAATCACACGGTTATGTTGGACAGATTGAATCAAACGGTTATGTTGGGCAGATTGAATCACACGGCTATGTTGGGCAGATTGAATCAACCGGTTATGTTGGGCAGATTGAATCACACGGCTATGTTGGGCAGATTGAATCACACGGTTATGTTGGACAGATTGAATCAAACGGTTACGTTGGACAGATTGAATCACACGGTTATGTTGGGCAAATTGAATCACACGGTTATGTTGGGCAGATTGAATCACACGGTTATGTTGGGCAGATTGAATCACACGGTTACGTTGGACAGATTGAATCACACGGTTATGTTGGGCAAATTGAATCACACGGTTATGTTGGGCAGATTGAATCACACGGTTATGTTGGGCAGATTGAATCAAACGGTTACGTTGGACAGATTGAATCACACGGTTATGTTGGGCAAATTGAATCACACGGTTATGCTGGGCAGATTGAATCACACGGTTATGTTGGGCAGATTGAATCACACGGCTATGCTGGGCAGATTGAATCACACGGTTATGTTGGACAGATTGAATCACACGGCTATGTTGGGCAGATTGAATCACACGGTTATGTTGGGCAGATTAAATCAAAACAGTTATGTTGGGCAGATTGAATCAAACGGTTATGTTGGGCAGATTGAATCACACGGTTATGTTGGGCAGATAGAATCACTCGGTTATGTATGGCAGATTGAATCACACGGTTATGTTGGGCAGATTGAATCACACGGTTATATTGGGCAGATTGAATCACACGGTTATATTGGACAGATTGAATCACACGGTTATGTTGGGCAAATTGAATCACACGGTTATGCTAGGCAGATTGAATCACACGGTTATGTTGGGCAGATTGAATCACACGGCTATGCTGGGCAGATTGAATCACACGGTTATATTGGACAGATTGAATCAAACGGTTATGTTGGACAAATTGAATCACACGGTTATGTTGGGCAGATTGAATCACACGGTTATGTTGGGCAGATTGAATCAAACGTTTATGTTGGGCAGATTGAATCACTCGGTTATGTTGGACAGATTGAATCACACGGTTATGTTGGGCAGATTGAATCAAACGGCTATGCTAGGCAGATTGAATCTAACGGTTATGCTAGGCAGATTGAATCACACGGTTATGTTGGACAGATTGAATCACACGGTTATGTTGGCAGATTGAATCACACGGTTATGTTGGGCAGATTGAATCACAACGGTTATGTATGGCAGATTGAATCACACGGCTATGTTGGACAGATTGAAGCAAACGGTTATGTTGGGCAGATTGAATCAAACGGCTATGTTGGGCAGATTGAATCACACGGCTATGTTGGGCAGATTGAATCACACGGTTATGTTCGGCAGATTGAATCAAACGGTTATGTTGGGCAGATTGAATCACACGGCTATGTTGGGCAGATGGAATCACACGGTTATATTAAGGAGATTGAATCACACGATTTTGCTTGGCAGATTGAATTACACGGTTATGCTGGGCAGATTGAATCACACGTTATGGGCTAGGCAGATATAATCAATCCTATATCCTCCTATACCTGGAAATTTTAGACTCGTGGAAATTACGGTAAAAGTATCGTTTAGATACACCCGAAGAAAATTAAAATTGTTCACTACCCCTACATATATTGAACCTAAACATTCTTTAACAATCGGTAGTTTACGTTTCTTCTTGTGTCTTTTAATGTTACAATAAGCGTCGGAAAGACCAGGAGCAACCGGCAGAAATATCGTCTGCAAATCATTTTAAAGCGGGAATTAAGGACTTTAGACGAATAAATCTCAGTTATTTGATAATGACTAAATAGATTATGACTGACATGCCAAGGATATATATTAAAGCAGTCAGTTGTATTAAAATCTATTATTTGAATATTTGCGAGCACCCCTGCTGATGGTAAAAGGCAACTAAATGAGCCGCGTCACGACAAAACCAACATAATTGGTTTGCGACCAGCATGGATCCAGACCAGCCTGCGCATCCGTGTCTCTACTTGTTATAGAGTTTGTAAGCGAACAGCGTGGATCCTGATCATTATGCGGATGCGCAGGCTGGTCTGGATCCATGCTGGTCGCAAACCTATTATGTTGGTTTTGTTGAGACACGGCTCAAATGAGTTTAAATTAATGGAGTCTGTGAGGTGAGGTGGTTTGACCCCAGGTGTTTGTAACACCGAGGTTAGCTTATTTCATCTTTCCTGTTTCACTGCCATATGATCCAACCTGTGCTGGCGCACCGTAAAACCGAACAAACACACATTCAAGCAAAACAAACTCAAATATTTGAATTATTTATAATGAGCTTGTGATTAATATTTCCGAGGGGTCAACCCTTTCAAGTTTTTTTACACTGTTCAATGACTTTATGCACAACTCGTACAGTACTTTGGAATGCAATTTACAAATGACAAAATTCACAGCGTAAATCGCATTTGAAGAATATTAGTATATTTCATGCAATCTCATTTCTCTTTTTTAACAGAAAATACTTGTAAGAAATAAATTCAGGAAAGTATTGTAATATTTTAATGGAAAACACTTACCTAATACAGACGCGTATACTCCGACTTATTCAGTGCAAGTATTGATATTTATGTACGATTAGGTTTGTTATTTTTAAACAACCCATTTACGACATCTGCCGCAAAGTTTGCACAGTGGTAGCTAAGGACGCGCATTTATTATTAAAAAAAGACAAGTTGTAATTCAATAGTATCTGCTATGTGTGTGCATATTTAAACAAGTAGCACATGTTCAAACTATTATACAAATCAGCTTGTTAAATATTTTATTTTTTAAACAGTGGTAACTAGCTGCACCTCGTATGTATTTCACCCCACCCCACCCTAGCACACACGCACACAAAATGTAATACAAAAATGTTTTGACGACAGAAAACTTACAATATTTTAGTGCAATGCGGGTGAATGTATTTGTCCTATATTTTATAATATAAACCGCCCAAGTACTCGTAAACCATATGAACAAAAGGTAGTGGAAAAAGAAATATTTTTTCTAAAGGCCTAAATTCTTATCGTGTGTTTAAACTGTATAATACAAGTCTTAAACACATCAAGGGTACTGTCATTCTATATTTCAAAAGAGTTCAAGGTCGCATTGGTGCAAACCATGTTCCTAGAGTAAAGCCGTTGTTTCCATGAGCAAGGGACGTATCGCACATCCTTTGGTTCCATTAACGAATTTCAGACAAACTTACTGTACACGCTTAAAGCTACCTGTACAATCAAACTATACAAATCTGTATAAACTAAAGAAGACAAAATATTTATTTTATGAAAAGAATAAAGAATCTTAAAGCCCGGATAATGTCTCAGAAATTATTTTATTTCTATTTCTCAAAAGCTTTTAATGTTTTGTGTTCTGATATAGTTTTCAAAAGGTAACTCATTGGTCAAGTTCCTGAACCATTTTTTTTCATCTATTGCTGTTTGGCAATTAGTACAGTATTTTGTATGAAAGTTAAAATACTACTCTGCTTACATATTGCTATTTACAAACAATTTACATTTATCGCTACGTTCTTCATGTGTGAAGTATCTAAAATGCCCTAAAATCGGTATTTAAACATAATCAAATTTATAATTGCCTGTTTCTAAAGAAGTTAAATTTATTCATTTTTGAGGCATTCTGTGCCTTTAAAATAATGTGATACGTTTTGTTTGTTTCAATTATAGTGTCGATATCTGCTGTTGACCCGGAGATGTATTTTTAGTTTTCTTTGTTGAAAATTGAAATCGAATAATTGTTTGAATAATTTATAAAGCTATCTTTTTGACAATCATCAACAAAGCTTATAATTGATTTCTTTTTCATTTACATTTCTATTCTTTGCAATAACCCCATATTCAATGAACTTTTCAAAAATGGTTGCAATGCACTGACGCATATTAAGTGCGTGTAATTTAAGTGTTGTAGTTAGCTGAAAATCGATTTTGAAAAGATTGTTAAATCATTTTTTTAAGGAATCCTTATATGCAAAACGATTTAGTTTTGACTTTTTTTCCTCAGTGGGTGAAGTCAATAGGAAGTCAAGGTTAATTGCATGACAACATGCATTTAGAAAATGGCGCGTTTGTAGCGTCTGAATTACGTAATTAATACATTATCATGCCGACGGTTTGCAGGTTACAATGAGTATGCTTTGCAGACGAACTTAAAATAATTAAATGTACTGTAAGGTAATTTGCTAACCTTCGGCATTTTCAATAAAGTACTGCCGGTGGTTTGCATAATGCATACACCCTACCCAAATTACACGTCCAGTCTTCACTAAAACTCTCCGAGGGCGTGCCCGTGGCGGTGAAGATACACGAAACGTCACGGTTATTTCACCTTATGTAATAACCTGGCATGACTAACTCGTGTGGGGAGGGGGAATAATGGTCAATTTTCTTTTGAAGAAGACATATGTCGACTCCATGACACAACTTAGTAAAGAGGGAAACTTAAACATAGAAATGGACCAGCAAAACGAAAATATTCTGGCTCATATTGCTTCGACCCGGCGACCAGTATAAGTAATCGTGACACAACACAAAAACACGCACAAACACAAATGTCCCATCCTTTGTCCCAATGCCGACATTCTCTGGCACCCTCTGCAATGTGTAAAAATACGCATTAAAGAGTTATTATAAATATAGACACTCTCGCAAAAAGAAACCCTTTATAAAAATATTTACCACACTTTAAAATTTGAAATGTGAAAAAGAAAAAATAATTAGCCTAATTAATGATTTTATATAAAGTGCAACCCCTCTTTACATGAATACTGCATATAAAAGAAAAGTTCTCCTGTGCCAATTACCAATTTTGTTGCTCTATTCAAGATTTAATTTACAACATAATTATACTTAAATCATTTTACAGTCATGTTTTATTAAGTCATTTTCGAATTCATACAAATATCTACCCATTTAAGCTGAAAATTCGATTTAACAGGTAAACTTGTTCAAAAGTACACAAAATATAAACAGATATAAAATTACCACTACGCGCCCTATAAAGAATGCACTTCTTTTTTTGTACTCGTCACATCAAGCATTTTCACCCCCTAGTTACCGACGCTTCAATGTAAACATTGACGAACAAACTTGAATATCGTTTCCATCTAAGTTACGCTGAAAAGTATCATTGCTTCTGTATTGGTTGGATTTGTGGAGATTATTGCAATCTGGTATGTAAATTCTTTACTTAAATAGTCATATTTAATTTTATTCAAGCATTGGTCTGTTGCTGATACTGCAATTGCACTTTTCTTTGATGTTGTTGTTTGAATTAACGTCGGAAAGAAAAACTCCAGTTGTATCGATTTTACAGATAAGCAACCGCTTCCTTGTTTCAAAACAGAGAAACAAAAGGAAGACCGTGGAATCGATCCATTACTCTATTTAAATGCATTATTGATAATAAGCCTATCGTTTAATGATGAATTGTAAAAATGTTATTTTCTGTAAAATATCATTCAATGCTATGCCTTCATTTTTGTTAACATTAAAATATAAACATATAAAATTTTTTCAGTAAAGAGTATTATTATCGTACAAATACATAGAAGCTAACGATATTGTATTGTTTTGCCTTATCAGTTAATTAGTGCTAAGTTTAACAACTAGGAAAACCTATATTCGTGGTCGAGGTCGATCTATTTATGATATAATAAAATATTGACTTCTTTATACTTAAGTTTGAAATACGACACTTGTGAAAAGTTTAATGCGTTTTGTGGTCCACTCGTACAAAAGACTTTTTGAAACGCTACCAAAACTGCACAATTTCATTATTTAATAATAACAAACGCTTGAGCATGTGTCATGACTATATTCTCCTAGATTTTAGTAACCTCAATGTAAGCTTATTCTTTTCTTATGAGCAGAAATCTCCATTCAATCGATTTGATTGAGACGGATTTTTTTTCAATAGTATCACAAGGTATGCGTGACGAAAATTAAACCATTAACCCATCAAACTATCGATTTGTATTGATTCCTTTCATGAAATCACTTTCATTTATAGCTTATGAATACATCTTCATCACACAGTGAGAGTTATTGTACATGTAAAAGATAAGTTTAAACTAAATTTCCATATGCAATTGACATAACGTCACTTTTAGCGTTAAAAAACGAATTGTTATTTATTTAATTATAACTGGTTTTTAGATAATTGAGCTGCGTCACGACAAAACGAACATAATGGGTTTGCGACCAGCATGGATCCAGACCAGCTTGCGCACAGTTCGCTTACAAACTCTATAACAAGTAGAAAAAAAATATTTTAACCCTTATCACGTTTTATATCTTAAATGGACTTGTCCATCTTTCACTTTGGACCTAATCATTCATCATTTCTAGGGATATTTTTAAAAGTAACTGCTGACTAAACAGCACAATTGCGAATATGCCGTGCGCTAGTCGCAGTTAAGCTTTAGAATTTTAAAACCATATTATACGCTCCGACTATTTATGATATAGGACGATAATAAACAAGAAGTAAAGTAAATATTGACTTTGGTAGGAGTTTTAAAATAAACTGTTGACTGTTAAAGCAACTCTTTTTTTATACGATAAGAGATTAACGTAATGATGTTAAGAATTGTGATACATTTAGATAGAAAAATAAAATATATAAACATAACGATAAACATACAAGATACAAAGAGATAAAGAGTTAAGATACATATACAGTATGGATATTGAGAAATATACGAGTAACCGACATAAAAAAATGAATATATAAAAATACGAGAAATTAAAGAAGCAGATAGAGAGTTGGAGAATACATGAGACAAAGAGATAAAATACATAAAAATGAAGCATTTTAGCAAAAGCATTAGGAACTATAGTATAAAGTGGAGAGATAACAACAGAAACAAATAGATCAAAAATACGAAATGAGATAAAAGCAGGTTGAACAATGAGATAAATAATAAGTTAACCAATGATTAAAAAATGAGATAAAAAATCTAGTCTGAACAATTATATAGATAACATATAGACACATGATAGAAAGAAATGAGATAAAGACAGTCTGTCAATGAGATAGATAAAATATTAACAAATGATAAAAAAGTGTGATAAAAACAGTCTGGACAATTATATAGATAACATATAGACATATGAAAGAAAGAAATGAGATAAAGATAGTCTGGGCAATGAGATAGGTAAAATATGAACAAATGACACAAAGAAATGAGATAAAAACAGTTTCAGTTTGAACAATGAAATGGATAACATGAAAACCATTGATATGAAGAGATGAGATAAAAACAGTTTAATCTAAATTAATGATATAAAGAGATAAGATAAAAACATTCTGTACAATGAGATATATAACAAATAAACCAATAAGATAAAGAAAAAAAGATTTTTAAAAAAGTTTAGTTTGAATAACGAGAAAGATAATATATAAACAATGATATAAAAACAATGATATAAAGATTTTTTTTGGTTTATTCTTGTGGCTGAGCTGTGTCATATCGTATTTTCGCACCGCGAGCTGCAAGGCGAAAACACGATAATACGATACAGAGCGAAAATATGACACACCCATATTTTATTTTATGAATCTATGGATGTTAGAATAACGTCAAGCATTTTTTGCTTAACAGAAGATAAGTGATTTGGCCATAATTTATACTCGTATATGAAATATTAATGCATCATTGGCAATTGTTGAAGAACAACAAGGTTCGTCCTCTAAAACAAACAATATGTTTATTTTCTTTTTCTTTCTTTCAATTTCATTTTAGATTGTAACAAACAGACAAGACCGGCCATGTACGCACGCTACAAACAAAGCCTTGCTGGGAAAGGAAATACTACGAACTCCTACCCTAGCTATGGAGAAAAAACAGTTGGCTTCAACAAGAAAAAAGGTAAAAGGTACGGAAGCAAAGACGCACCGCCATCATATGAAAATCTTTACTATGGCAACAAACGAAAGAAGGGCTATTCCTGGGAAAGGTTGCGGAATATGTTCAAAGCGTGGAAGGTCAACAGGGCCTTAAAAGCAGGAAAAGACGGGAAAGAAGCAAATGACGAAAAAGAGAGAACACCTTCACCAGCAAGACCAGGTTTGTTAGTTTATTTTATGATGATTGACTTGACAAATGTATTTAAACAAGCACGAATCAGTTTCATAAATTATATTGTAAATTTAATGTGAACATTTTGAAACTCTATCATGTATCCCTTTTTTATTAATTTACTGTTTATACTTGTATGATTATGCATAATTGTATTCCAATAAATGGGGTTCGACAATTGTTGACCCGAAGCTTTAGAAAAAGGGGAACAAATGAGCACTATGTTGGTTTCTGATTGTAGAAGTGAAGAAGGTTAACTTCTATAATATTATTAATGTTCATTTTTAAACCTTGTTTTAAAGCTTACAGAGGAAATATAATGACTGCAAAATATAATATTCAAAGTGTTCGTTCAAAGAAGCATCTTAACAGAACAACTTTTGCTACAAAATCATTTAAATGCTAGCACATGGGGTTTGAATTCTAGAATTGTCAAGCACATTGAAAAGTAACACAGCTTATATGAATCATTTTTTCAAGACATATTTTATTACAGAAACGCCTCCTCCACCACCCAAACCGGTTTTGCCGAAAGAAGATCTAGCAAAAGAGCTGTATGTCAAATCTGTCGATCTTCATATTAAAGAGAATACATTGGAACATAGGTAATTGTTAATAAACATTTATAGTATGTGAGAAGTTAGCAGTTAACAGTGAGCTAAGCAAAAAGGCATTACGATTTATATAGGGAAATCAATGATCTGCTGTTATGCTCAGCTGGGTAAGCAATCTAGCAGAGCATTCCAAATAAAGTGTAGAAATGCTTTACTCGTATGCTCAGCTGGGTAAGCAATGTAGCAGGCCATTACTAAATAAAGTGTAAAAATGCTCTGCTGGTATGCTCAGCTGGCTAGGCAATCTAGCAGGGCATTCCTAAATATAGTGTTAAAAATACTCTGCTGTTATACTCAGCTGGCTAAGCAATCTAGCGGGGCATTCCAAATTATAGTGTAAAAAGCTCTGCTGTTATGCTCAGCTGGCTAAGCAATCTAGCGGGACATTCCAAAATATAGTGTAAAAATGCTCTGCTGTTATACTCAGCTGGCTAAGCAATCTAGCGGGGCATTCCAAAATATAGTGTAAAAAGCACTGCTGTTATGCTCAGTTGGCTAAGCAATCTAGCGGGGCATTCCAAAATATAGTGTAATCATGATCTGCTGGTATGCTCAGCTGGCTAGGCAATCTAGCAGAGCATTCCTAAATATAGTGTTAAAAATACTCTGCTGTTATACTCAGCTTGCTAAGCAATCTAGCGGGGCATTCCAAATTATAGTGTAAAAAGCTCTGCTGTTATGCTCAGCTGGCTAAGCAATCTAGCGGGACATTCCAAAATATAGTGTAAAAAAGCTCTGCTGTTATACTCAGCTGGCTTAGCAATCTAGCGGGACATTCCAAAATATAGTGTAAAAAGCTCTGCTGTTATGCTCAGCTGGCTAAGCAATCTAGCGGGGCATTCCAAAATATAGTGCAAAAATGTTCTGCCGTTATACTCAGCTGGCTAAGCAATCTAGCGGGGCATTCCAAAATATAGTGTAAAAATGTTCAGCCGTTATACTCAGCTGGCTAAGCAATCTAGCGGGGCATTCCAAAATATAGTGTAATCACGATCTGCTGGTATGCTCAGCTGGCTAGGCAATCTAGCAGGGCATTCCTAAATATAGTGTAAAAATGCTTAGCTGTTATGCTCAGCTGGCTAAGCAATCTAGCGGGGCATTCCAAAATTGTGTGTTAAAATGCTCTGCTGAATTGCTCAGCTGGCTAGGCAATCTAGAAGGGCATTCCTAAATATAGTGTTAAAAATGCTCAGCTGTCTAGGCAATCCAGCAGAGCATTCCTAAATATAGTGTAAAAATAATGCTCTGTTGGCAAGCTCAGCTGGCTATGCAATCTAGCAGAGCGTTCCAAAATATAGTGCGAAAAATGCTCTGCTGGTATGCTCAGCTAGCTTAGCAATCTAGCAGGGCATTCCTAAATATAGTTTTAAAAATGCTCAGCTGGCTAGGCAATCTAGCAAAGCATTCTGAAAATTAGTGTAAAAATGTTCTGCCGGAATGCTGAGCTGTCTAGACAAACTAGCAGGGCATTCTTTAATAAAGTATTAATTTCGTTGGTCTGCAACTGATTATTTGGCACTAGTAGACTTTCTGAAATATTTAGTGCCAATGCAGATAATGACATTTTTGACTTCTACGGGACCCTCAAGTGTCTATTTCTTTGGTCTCCGACTGATTCTGGGACGATCGCAGACTTTCAGGAATTTTTGGTGTTAATGACATTTGTGATATTTTAGGACCATCCAGAGTCCATTTCGTTGGTCTGCGAATGTTTCTTGAAGCAAAGACTTTCAGAAATTGTTTGGTTCCAATGGAGATAATGACATTTTTACTTCAAAAGGACCCTCCTGAGTCTATTTCGTTGGTCTGCGACTGATTCTGAGTCACTCGCAGACTTTCAGGAATTTTGGTGTCAATGCAGAAAATGATCTTTCTGACTTATTGGGACCTTTCTGAATCCATTTTTTTGGTCTGCGACTGATTCTGAGGCACTCACAGACTTTCAGGAATTTTTTATGTCAAGGCAGGTAATGACATTTTTTACTTCTAGGGACCATCCAGGGTCCATTTTTTTGGTCTCCGACTTAATCTTGGACAGTCACAGACTTTCAGGAATTGTTGGTGCCAATAGAGATAATTACAATTTATGACATTTTTGACCATCCAGAGTCTAATTCGTTGGTCTGCGACTGAATATTGGGCACTTGCAGACTTTCAGGAATTTTTGGTGCTAAGCCAGATAATGACATTTTTGAGGTAAAAATGCTCTGCTTATGACTAAGGGGTCATTAAAAGTAAAAAAGTCATGATCAGCAATGGCACTAAACATCCTGAAAGCCTGCCAGTATCAAGGAATCAGTCGCAGACCCAAGAAATATACTCTGGCGGTTCCCTTAAAGTCAGAAATGTCATTATCTCCATTGGCATCAATATTCCTGAAAGTCTGCAAGTGTCTCAAAATCAGTCGCAGACCAGCGAAATGAACTCTGGTGGGTCGCTAGAAGTCAAAAATGTCATTATCTCCATTGGCACCAGAGATTCCTGAAAGTCTGCGAATGTCCCAGAATCAGTCACAGACCATAAAAATGGACTCTGGCGGGTCCCTAGAAGTAAAAATTGCCATCATCTCTATTGGCATCAAAACTTTCCTGAAAATCTGCGAGTGTCCAACAATACGCTGCAGGCCAATGAAATGGACTCTTAAAGGTCCCTAGAAGTCAAAAATATGATTATTTCCATTGGCACCAAACATTCCTGAAAGTCTGCGAGTGTCCAAAAATCAGTCGCAGACGACCAAAATGTACTCTTGAGGGTCCCTAGAAATCTTAATTGTCAATATCAGCATTGGCACCAAAATTCCTCAAAGTCTGCGAGTGTTCTTTAAAAAGTCGCAGGACAATGAAATAGTCTCTCAAAGGTCCTTTGAAGTCAAAAATATCATTATTTCTATTGGCACCGAAAATTCCCGAAAGTCTGCGAGTGTCTCAGAATTGCATAGAAGTCGAAAATGTCAATAAAACATACAACAATAAATCCTGGAACTCAGAATCAGTCTGCCAACTGAGCATTCCGCACGAGCATTTTTTAACTATATTTCGGAATGCCCTGCTAGATTGCCTAGCCAGCTTAGCATTCCACCAGAGCATTTTTACAACATATTTAGTAATGCCCTGCTAGATTGCCTAGCAGCTGAGCATTCCACCAGAGCATTTTTTCTCTATATTACGGAATGCTCTGCTATAGTGCCTAGCCAGCTGAGCATTCCAGCATAGCATTTTTTACACTATATCTAGTAATGCTCTGCTAGATTGCTTAGCCAGCTGAGCATTCCAACAGAGCATTTTTTTCACTATACTAAGGAATGCTCTGCTATAGTGCCTAGCTAGCTGAGCATTCCTGCAGAGCATTTTAACACTTTATTTAGTAATGCCCTGCTAGATTGCCTAGCCAGCTTAGCATTCCAGCAGAGCATTTTTACACTATATTTCGTAATGCTCTGCTAGATTGCCTAGCAGCTTAGCATTCCACCAGAGCATTTTTACACTATATTTAGGAATGCCCTGCTAGATTGCCTAGCAGCTTAGCATTCCAGCAGAGCATTTTTACACTATATTTAGTAATGCTCTGCTAGATTGCCTAGCCAGCTTAGCATTCCAGCAGAGCATTTTTTCACTTTATTAAGGAATGCCCTGCTAGATTGCCTAGCCAGCTTAGCATTCCAGCAGAGAATTTTTACGCTTTATTTAGTAATGCCCTGCTAGATTGCCTAGCCAGCTTAGCATTCCAGAGAAGCATTTGTACACTATATTTAGTAATGTCCTGCTAGATTGCCTAACCAGCTTAGCATTCCAGCAGAGCATTTTACACTATATTTAGTAATGCCCTGCTAGATTGCCTAGCCAGCTTAGCATTTCAGCAGAGCATTTTTACACTATATTTCGTAATGCCCTGCTAGATTGCTTAGCAGCTTAGCATTCCACCAGAGCATTTTTACACTATATTTAGGAATGCCCTGCTAGATTGCCTAGCCAGCTTAGCATTCCAGCAGAGCATTTTTACACTTTATTTAGTAATGCTCTGCTAGATTGCCTAGCCAGCTGAGCATTTCACCAGAGCATTTTTACACTATATTTAGGAATGCCCTGCTAGATTGCCTAGCCAGCTTAGCATTCCAGCAGAGCATTTTTACGCTTTATTTAGTAATGCCCTGCTAGATTGCCTAGCCAGCTTAGCATTCTAGAATAGCATTTGTACACTATATTTAGTAATGTCCTGCTAGATTGCCACAAGCTTAGCATTCCAGCAGAGCATTTTACACTATATTTAGTAATGCCCTGCTAGATTGCCTAGCCAGCTTAGCATTCCAGCAGAGCATTTTCTCACTATATTTAGTAATGTCCTGCTAGATTGCCTAGCCAGCTTAGCATTCCAGCAGAGCATTTTACACTATATTTAGTAATGCCCTGCTAGATTGCCTAGCCAGCTGAGCATCCCAGCAGAGCATTTTCTCAATATATATTTAAGGAATGCCCTGCTAGATTGCCTACTATCTTAGCTAGCCAGCTGAGCATTCCAGCAGAGCATTTTAACACTATATTTAGTAATGCCCTGCTAGATTGCCTAGCCAGCTGAGCGTTCCAGCAGAGCATTTTTTTCACTAAAGCTAGGAATGCTCTGCTAGATTGCAAAGACAGCTGAGTATTGCAGCAGAGCATTTTTACACTATATTTAGGAATGCCCTGCTAGATGCCAAAAACAGCTGAGCATTACAGCAGATCATTACCTTCCCTATATAAATTGAAATGCCTTTTTGCTTAGCTCACTGTTCACTGCTAACTTCTCACATACACATTTATATCCTCTTTGTCCGTGTTTGCTTATTGCTTCTTTCTTCTCAATTGATGCGGTTGTGAATACAAAGCAAAGTATTAGTAAAATTTTAAGTCATTGTGTAAATCCGGCACCGTATATAAAACCTTTCAGAAGTCAACGATTGTTTTTGCTCTTTTTCGTTTCGGAGCTTATAAGATATGATACACGGGTGAGACAGAACTTGCCGGTGTTTTTTTTTTGTTCAATCTTTTAAAATGGGGCAAGAGACATTTGTTCAGAAATTGCAGATAATGATGAGGTAACACAACTTATAACATATAGGTCACAATTGATGAACAATTATAGAAAATACTTATTAGAACATGTATACTGAAGTAGCGACCAATGACTTTTGCGCCGAGAAACACTTTCTATAAAATTTATCTAAACATTATATGCACTTCAACAGATTGCAAGATTATAATGTATGTTTTCTATTGTCTATTATTATTCTAGAAATTAACGCTTACTACGCTAAATGTTCTGAAATAGACTTGTCGAACAAAAACTTGGATATGTAGGGGAAATTCAAACTTTGTTACGACTGAAGAGCTATTTTCATAGCCGATTGGCTGATTGATTTTGGTCTGCACTGGTCGTATGGACACATTCATTCGCCACTATTGAACATAGTATAGAACTGGTACAACTGTAAACAGGGTCTTTCAAATAGAATTCTATTTGAAAGACCCTGCTGTAAACGACCGGCTTCTATATCTGAAACTATGATATTTAGATGCAAATACATTTTCATATAATATTCTTTCTTACGGAACTTATGCAATGTACATACAAAATATAAATATTATTACAATATATAATCTTCACGAGAAGAAAAAAAAGAGAAGAATGTATACCGCATTTTCTCGGACTAATGGGCCGCCGCCTATATGTTAAAAAAGACGAAATTTCCAAGCGTGCGGTTTATAAGCTGACGTAAATTTTATTTTCCTAGTAAATGATCTTTACATACTAAGACCTTTATATAAGCAGTGTGTTTTATTTCAGAAAAAGAATTAAAACCCAACTTAAGAATTCCGTTTTTTTCCCGCAATTTATTCCTCTGTGCTAAATTTGGTAAAAACTAATATAATAGTTCTCATATTTTTTCATGTCAGGACTGATGAATATGAATGTACGAGAGAGAGAAAGGTAAACGATAAAGTAGTGCCGGCGGAACTGGTCGTTCGTCGGGGAGATAATATCAAGATGACAATAACGTTTGATAGACCATACGACAAGGAGAAAAATGAATTGCTCTTGTGCTTCACTCTAGGTAATGAAATTGTTTCTTTATGATGACACGCACTGTAGAGTTGATTTTAGATTTTTTGATTCTGTATTTGTCGGGGGGGGGGGGTATTTCTTTAATGAATTTATTTTGATATTTTTATTAAATAATTTATTATTTATTATATATATTTATTTATTTTTGCGGCGGGGTAGATTTTTCCTTTTGTTCACTTGTTGTTGATGATATCGTTCTTGTTTATCGGTTGTTATTAGTAATAAATGATATAAAGGAAAGCAAAACTTCCACTTTCAAAAATTATATGCAGTTATTTCCAGTCCTTAAGCAAGGAACACTTTACAAACGGTTCTGAAGTGTTTTTACTAAACAAAATTACATTTTACACTTTATTCAATGGCGGACGATTGCTGATTGTTATACATGTAATTGATACAAAAAAAGGAACTCATTAACTTATAGAGGTCTTCTATATTTTATTAGGAGAATGGGCAAAACCATCAGGAGGTACTAAAGCTCAATTTGAAATAGACGAGTCCGGGAAGCAAAAGTTTACACCTGATCAATGGGGCGCAACTTTACAAAGCAAGTCCGGAAATGACGTCACTATTCTGGTAAATTAACAGGTTCCCCATTTACATATTTTTCATTTCGGTTTAATATTTAATATTTTATTATTATTATTATTATTATTATTATTATTATTATTATTATTATATATTATTATTATTATTATTATTATTATTATTATCATTATTATTTGTTGTTGTTGTTGTTGTTGTTGTTGTTGTTGTTATTATTATTATTAATATTACTATTACTATTGTTATCATCATCATCATCATCATTGTTGATGTAATTATTTTTGTTATCATTTCATTTATTAAGGTACATATTCCCGCCAATTGTATTATCGGGGAGTGGAATTTCTATGTGAAGACAAAATGTGAAGGTAAAGACAAAGATGGCAATGATAAAACCATCATTCGTCAGTATGAGCAAGAAGACGACATCACAATTCTGTTCAATCCATGGTGTCCGGGTAAGTCATTCTTCAAATTTCGTCACTTTCCGTCTTATTCCGTTTGTTTTCCGGAACATTACGAATTTCTTTCCGGTAACGTTCGTGATGTTCCGTTACTTTTAATAAATCAGCAAAATCTTCAAAATTACGAGGAGTAATAAGAAATCTTAAATGAAATACTTATAATTATATATATTTTTTAAAAATTGTATGCATAAATTTAGCTAACAATATCTGTCAACTAAATTGTCATGATGAAACCTGCAGCTTCAAATCAAAATCACTTGAACGATTCTATTGATTGACCCAATTGATTAACAATACTATATTTGTCTGCTTGATGGTAATATTTTTGTTATTGGGTCCCTTTTTATTATCAATTGATTACTTCCATCTTTTCTAACTTTAAGATGGTGATTACTTTTAAGGCTATGTTTATTTTGTTAGATGACACTGTGTACATGCCGCAGACTGAGTTGCTCGATGAATACATCCTAAATGAAAGTGGTGCTGTTTGGAGAGGAAATTATACACAACCAGGGGCGAAAGAATGGAACTTCGGACAGGTATTTTATATAGCATTATCCCTGTTTTCGTAATAAAAATTTGAATTAAAGTACCTTGGCTTCCATGAAAAGTTAGAGATCGTTGAAATCGCTAGGCATGGTACACATTGATCAGATATGACACAGGGCTTTGGTTTATCCACTGTGTTATATTGTATAGTATGATAAATGTGTAATATAAGCGTCTAAGCTTCTAAAAAAGGCACTTTGCACAGTAAAGTTGAAATGTTATATTGAATAAGTCAATAAAAAAATAATTAAAAGGCACACTTAGCCTTTAAAAAATTCAATTCTTAAGAAAAGTCAAGCATATTATTAATAATGCTTTAATAATGCATTTAAAGAAAGTTAATTGTAGATAAACCTACAATAGTAGCATTGGAGGTACGGTAATTGGTCGTAAAGAAATCAAAATGTAAATTAAGTTGTAGTTTGACTTCCATTCAAAATTGACTTTACCAATTGCCAAAGAGTGAAAGAAGCAAAAGGTAATTTATCTAAATGACCATTGAGTATTGGTTCTTGAAAACTGCAACAAGAAACCAAAAATAAAAACGTTTTTGTGAAAAATATATGACAATATTTCCGATGTTGAATGTACCTGTACACTGTAAGGTGTATTTAACAAAAATCACAACTATAAAGGTGAAAAGATTTTATTTTTAGTTCACTTATGTTAGTTATATACTATTTTCCTTTTGGTTATTTGTCTTAGTTTAAATGTTTAAGTGTGTATATTCATATTTAAAGATGGTAGTGACATCTTTATTCTTTTCGTTAGATATGTTTATATTTTGTTATCTTTTGTTTAGTTTCAGGCCGGTATACTTGAGATAGCACTGATGCTGGTCACTCAAGGGTTTGACCCATGTAGGTTGAAGCCGATGTCGGATCCAATAAAAGTCAGCAGAATGATAGCTAAAATGGTATTAATAATATTTGAGCGTTCATTAAACGCGTTTCCTTAGGGTGCATTATCATTCTTTTGCATGAACACGGACCATCAGTCGAAATTGGAAAGTTAGGTTGCGCTAATGAAACAAATCATTGCATAAAATAATTTATTAGGACAAAAAAAAACTCAAGTTTTCTCGACAAATTGAGCAAATTTTAAATCCAAATTTAATCGCAACTTTTTGCACTGTCAGTCAATCTTTTTAAGAATAATATAAATAGTATTTCATTGTAATATTAACGTTTATTTAAAACTAGGTGAATTCGTCAGACGACTTTGGTGTATTGACCGGAAACTGGAGTGGAGATTATAGTGAAGGTGTCTCGCCTTCAAAGTGGGTGGGGAGTGTCAAAATTTTGAAACAATGGTTTGAAAGTGGACCTGTGAAATTTGGCCAGTGCTGGGTATTTTCTTGTATCACAACAACAGGTATATGATAAATATGCATGAGTAAGTACTGCCCCACAGTAACCGTAGTTTATCTAAGCAAGCACTACGTAGGCGCACTACACAACTTTCTCCTAGAATTCTTAGCTTAATAAAGTTGCTCCACTAAGAACATAAAATTGAAATAACTTACGTAAATTAACTGGGACAGTTAAAAAGGAAAGACAATAAAAGTATATTCAAAAATAAATTGATATCAAGTCCGATGAGTTAAAAGCAGTGAAACGCTTTCGTTTTAGTGTTATTTTTCACAGTAAAGATGATATTCCTGCACAAACAGAGTGAGAAATGGACTGATATCTTATACACGAATCTTAACATCATAAAGTAAATATTGACACCTTTTCCAGGGCCTAAGTTAAACTTACTTGTGTAAAAGAAAAAATAAAGTTGCATGTGTGTTTGACTGTGAATCGTGTTCGATTCCCGGAAAACGCATATCTCTTTCGCTGTAATTGATCATGAAATGCTTTCTACGGTCATTTGCACTGTACCTCTGCTCTATCAAGTACAGAAGTTATTAGTTCCATGCGAAAGTGAATGGATTTAGTACTGGTCAACTACTTGAAAGCCTGCCGAGGAATTGTGCTCTGGTAAATTCAATGTGGCCTACTGCCGTGATCCTAAGTGTAAACTGCCAACGCAACCCATCCACAATTAGTTGTACATGATTGTCTATTTGCAAAAATAAGAATTTGATTTTTTTAAACTGAATTCGGATACCATATAAAGTTATAGTTTTTCCAATACTTCAGTTGTAATTACTTTTACTCATATTAGTTTGTATGGCATCTTTTACCTCGATTGTATTACTTATTCCAGTTTGTAGGGCACTTGGTATTCCTTGTAGGACAGTCACAAACTTTGCCTCCGCCCATGACACTGACGAGTCTAATTGCATAGAGAAATACTTTAAACCGGTAGGAGGTGTAGATGAAGAGATAGAACATATGAACTCAGACTCTGTGTGGTAACGCTTTTAACTTTATAAATATCTTGCTTTCTGTACTTAAATTATACATGTAGATTAACTTTTACCACGTTAAGTATCAATTTTGAAAAGTGATGATAGAAGATCATGATCCGACAGCGCAGATGTGCTGACAGATCTGGGTATTCACTGGTCGCATGGCTGCGAGCATGGTACTGGTCGTTTAGTATTGATAACATTCTCAACTTGTTATATTTCTAATAACGTGTTTGCCTTGTTTCGATTTTGGAACATTCCATTTATAAGATTAGCGATTTCATTATAAAATTGCTAAATTTGGGCAGACGACAGCATAAATCATGTTCACGGCACGACTAGCACAACACTGTTGGCATAGTTCTATTGATATTAAAACTAGCTTAACATTTTTAAATGACCGCTGCAATTGTTCGGACTTGTGTGATCAGTCGTAGATTTATCGTCTGCTAATGTCGTCATTATATTAAATACGTGCATTACATAAGCTGTAAATAAGTTCATCTTTCGATGTAGATCTACTCTATTACATTTTCTTGAAGGAATTTCCATGTTTGGAACGAAGTTTGGTTTGCAAGACCCGACCTGGCCCCGGAATTTTCCGAACCTGGATGGCAAGTTATTGATGCGACCCCGCAGGAAACTAGTGAAGGTATAATTATACGTATATTAACTTTGTTTCTTAAGTTTAGGGGTGGGGAGATATCCAGCTTGAGCACAGATATATCGGTTAATTTTGGGATATAAAATCTTAGGTTTTATTGTTTAACATGTCCGTCGATATGAAAATGATATTTGATTGTGCCGTATGGTTTGCCTCCCCTTCATCCGGTATTTAGCAGCGTTCAATTGTTTGTCCACCTTTGATCTGAATAGCACTGAGATGAGTATCTGGGTGATTTTTACGGTCGCCACACATCTTTTTATTTCCTGCTGTGGTGTATGTTTGGAGCATGCTTAAGCGGAGCAAAGTTTTCAGCCATGCCATGACGCTATGAAAAGTCACAATAAAGCAAATATGCTAAATTAATGGCCGTTATGCCTCAGAAACGACGAATATTTTGTTCCTTTTTAAAAACCGACGTCGTGTGTTTTATAGCGTCTAAATGATTGCTTTATAACATGTTAGATGAGAATGACCTGAAGAAAACAGCGTAGAATGTGAACTTTTTAATCACTATAACTGTATTGATTTTCAAAAAAAAATAACAGAAGCAAAAGATGGTTCATGTAAGTGAGTGAATGAGAGTGAACCTATTGGAAACTATAACATAACAACAGAAATAAGAGCTTTTGAGAATAAAATTAAAATAATTTCTGGGGCATAATGAGCCCTTAATATATAGATATACGTAAATCTATTTTGTAGTTATAACTTATACGAGTAGTATACTGTGCTCCTCTTAGTTCACGGTACTTAACACTTTAAAACAGTAAAGAAAACAAACAATAAACTACACTACAAAAACTGTCATAAACTGTATCATTTAGTCATTTTTCTGATATATGACACAAGGAAACAACAATATATTCAATAAAAATAAGTTTAAATTTGTCAGATGTAGACCGTTTGTCGGCCATTTTGAAAACGGTATGTCATCATTAAACTCGCGGTATTGGTGTTTTTTTCAGTTTTTTCATGTTTCAGTTAAAAT
Source organism: Ruditapes philippinarum (assembly GCF_026571515.1). Classification (NCBI taxonomy): domain Eukaryota; kingdom Metazoa; phylum Mollusca; class Bivalvia; order Venerida; family Veneridae; genus Ruditapes; species Ruditapes philippinarum. The sequence goes on along the minus strand of NW_026866047.1, from coordinate 28,426 downwards.
TTCTATATGTTATTTTGCATAATTTTAAATATTAAAAGTACCTTTACATTGCAACTCAAAATTTATTCTTTCAACAAACAAGAACATTTATAAAATGATGATTGTTTCAGACGTATGCACAAATTTAATAGACTATGTTTTTTTTTGCAGAAGTATGTAAAATGTTGTTCAGTTTTACGTAAAAAGCTATAGACTTAAATTATTTTGCACAAAAACTTTGTTGTTAAGGTGTTTGAATAAAATATGTCAATTCGGACCAATTTTAACACTGGTCACATGAAAATATGCCATTACCGTGAGATAAGTGATGACGCGGAATTAGTGATGTTGAGTATATTATGTAGCTATTAAACAGTTTAGTCAATTTAAAATTATGAGCGTTTTTGCTGACAGGAGTTTATTATAACCACAGGTCAATACACATGTGGACCTTGCCCAGTGGCTGCTGTAAGGAAAGGTCTTTGTAATTTTGGTTTTGATACCGGTTTTGTCTTCTCCGAAGTCAATGCGGACAAAATTCATTGGAGAATACATCCGGGCGATTCATACGAGCGTATAAAGATGGAAAAAGATTCGTAAGTACGAGTAGATACACCATGTCATGTGATTGACCAGGATCCAACGATTCTGATTTTTTTGAATCTATTATTAACCATATAAGAATGTTTCAAACTGCAGTTTTGCAATGAAACCCCTGTTGTTTTTTTTTTTTTTTTTTTTTTCAGATGCGTTTTAGGAATTTACAAATAACTGATAACTAGACAATAGTTCTAAAATGAAATAATATTAATACAAGTTTCCTTTTTATGGAGAAATAACAATTGATCGTTTTGAAGTATATGAAATAGTTGGGTCAAAGTACGAAAGATTAGACATAAGCAGCTTAAAAACGACATGTCTCCGCATTTAAGCTAATTTTTATGAAAATTTATAGAATATATTTAAAAGTAAAATATTGTGATTGGAAAAAAAAGTACTTTGCGCATTTCAAACGGCACTTACAATCCACGTTATTTACCGAAAAAATGTTTTTAAAAAAGTGCGAAAATAGCCCTTAATGTGTTAGTATCGCAATAGAAATATGGTGATTTACTGAAAAATCCGTCTTTAATTGCACAATACATGTAAATTATGACTTGAATTTTGAATCTTTTTACTTTTCTTAAAAATCCTAAGTTTTCTTAAATTTTCACAAGTTTGATATTTCTGAAATATTTTTACTCATCTGGAGGCGGCATGCAACTTTAAAAGTCCATCCAAACAAAATATAATTACTTGATCGCATTCAAAATTTTTGTCAATTATACAAAGTACTAAATAGAAATCATTTAATTCGTCCTTACACATGGTCACAGTGATGATGTTATGACTCTATTTTACCCGCTTTCGCAGACACGTTAATTCTTCAAGTAAAAAATGAATTGGAACGTTTCAAATCAAAATTGGTAATAGAATAGTACCTGTGTGGGTGTCTGTGCGCAAGTTCCCCTTACTACGGCATCATAATTTGAGACTATCAACCCCGATATTCTTGTAAATCTCTTACATATAGATTCTGCACACCATCTGGTGCACATACATACTGTACTTCAAGGGATTTTCTGTCATTTGCTTTCTTTTCCGATTTGAATTGTGTCTCATACATATAAAACTGTTTAACAGTGTAGGAAAGTGCATCAGCACGAAAAAACCAACAGGACAACCATTCAAGTACAAGTCAAAAAAATATCATGAAAGAAAAATATATTCGGAGGAACAACGGGAAGATTTGACCCTAGCATACAAACCAAAAGAAGGTGAATATTTTTATTTTATTTTCAGTTGAAAGCTTAATATTATTTTAATATAATTGAAAATAGAAAAAAAATGTTTTTGGGACTGTTTTGGCAAAATAAGTTAAAACGTTATATTCAATTTACTCTGCTTTTACGTTAATCTGTACCTCTCAGTTAATTACTTTGCTAAATATTTGATCAAAATTCATGCGTTACGGAAACACTTTCTGGTAACGTAACGTCCCGATGTCGTTTTATCAAACACGAACAAATTTTCGAATTTTTGTTTTTGTTTAAGAAATTTTCTTTGGCATAATGTCCAGGAAATATTATTAAGATTATATAAATTTGTCTGAAATTTTTGAATAAACAGCGGTTGTCATCAGTTGTTACTAGAGAAATTGCTTGCGTCGTATATTTTTATACTTCATAACTAAGATATAAATCAATTGAAAAGAAGAAGAAATGATTTTTCATAATGATACTTGTTGCCTTATGATTGTCTCATACTTGGGAGTTTTTGATCCAGAAACTTGGAGAGTTGAAGATAAGATTCTGTATAAGCCGGTGCTAGGGTGTATTGCAGATATTGTACTTTTTGTACATGTAATTATTATAATAATTATTATCATCATCATCATCATTATTGGCTCATGAACGAACTCAAACAACGAATTGAATGTACTCATGTATTGTTAACATTGTTTTAGAGTGATCTCCCTTTACCGGAATATTTTGTTTTGGAAAGGTAATTCACATCTCATGTATTTTGGGAAATTTTCTAGGTTCGGAGGAGGAACGTGAGACTGTAATGAACGCCCATAAAACAGCCAGGTTTCCTGTTCGAAAAACATACCTAGAAGAAGAGAAAGTCGAGGTTGGTAGTTAGGACCACTTCTTTCTTTATAAACGTTTTCATACAATCTCAACAAATAGTTTCTTCTATTTTTTTTGTTTTGCAAAACTTGACAAAAGATAAATGAACATGGTCTTTAAAGCGTGAAATAGGTAATCATAATTTAAGCCCCTATCCACTTTAAAGTGATAGCATTTTTCATGTAAGACATATAAATTGAAACTTCTTTCGTATTACTAAATAAGAAAAGCATAATGTGAATTTTCAAAGTTTGAAAAAATAAGCATGATTTAATATGTATACATAGAACATGAGTGAAAATGGCGTCCGTGCTGGAGTTGATTATGATCGTTTACCTCAAAGCACTTGCCCCTCTCATCTACAAAGGACTTTGGACTTTTACATGTGAGGACGCTTCCCAGCTATCGATGGTTCTAGTCAGGTGCCCGTTCGTTTATTTCTGAACTAATGAACGGAAGTGCAACTAAGGTCTTCTTTCATAAGTGATGATGGAAAGTCGCCATGTAACTTAGGTGTTGGTTCGACGTAAAACCAACAGTAAAATGAGTGGAATAAAATTAAATACTGTTCAAAACTAAAATCGAAAATAATTGAAGTCACGCTCTAGAATTTTTATTTATACACTGTATCTTTAACAGCCACTTCAGTTTAGCCTGTCTTTTGATGACGTCATGATTGGCGAGAAAATGGCGGTTAGATTCACGGCAAAGAACGCCGGAAGTAAAGAAAGAAAAATTCCAATACTTGTTTTATCTGCTTCACCTCAGGCCTATACTGGTCATCATACAAAGATATTCCACAGGAAATTATTTTCAGACCAGGTGTTGGCCGGAAATGAAGGTAACATGCGATTGTTTTCTATTTTCAATATCGTACTATTATCATTGTAAGAGTCTGTTTATTTCTTAATATTCACTTATCTATCATATCTTTTTCGAGCTTCATAGTCTTTTATAAAAATATAACTTCAATTCTACTGATGATAAAATAACATTATTTATTCGAGAAGAAAACTGTTTCATCTATTTATGGAACGCGTATACATGTAGCTATTTATAAGAACAAATACTAGCATGTAGCTATTTATAAGAACAAATACTAGCATACTATTTAATCCAAACCTAGTATGTTATGTAAATTCTTAATATCTAAATATGTATATGTATGTTTGATTTGAATTTTCAGAGAAGGTGTTTGAAACAGTTTTAGAGCCTGCTGAATATTTGGAACATCTTGTTGATCAGGCGCTTATTAGTATTGTAGCAACAGCTTATGTTGAACCATGTGATGGTGAACCTGAACAAATTGTACGAGAGGAAGCTGATGCAAGATTCCGTCGACCAGACATTGATGTTGAGGTACATCCTTAAATGTGCCCGAAGAACAAAGTAGTAAATAATACACTACGTCCACAGTACTTGACATACTACGTTCATAGTACATGGCACACTACATCCATAGTACTTGACACACTACGTCCAAAGTACATTACAAACTACATCCACAGTACTTGACACACTACGTCCATAGTACATGACACACTACGTCTATAGTACATGATACACTACATCCATAGTACTTGACACACTACGTCCATAGTACATGACACACTACGTCCATAGTACATGATACACTACGTCTATAGTACATGACACACTCCGTCCATCGTAAAGGACACACTACGTCCATAGTACTTGACACACTACGTCCATAGTACTTTACACACTACGTCCATAGTACATGACACACTACGTCCATAGTACATGACACACTACGTCCATAGTACATGACACACTACGTACACAGTACATTACACACTGCATCCATAGTACTTAACACAATACGTTCATAGTACATGACACACTGCGTCCATAGTACAGACACACTACGTCCATAGTACATGACACACTACGTCCATAGTACAGACACACTACGTCCATAGTACATGACACACTACATCCATCGTACATGACACACTACGTCCATAGTACTTGACACACTACGTCAATAGAACATGACACACTACGTCTATAGAACATGATACACTACATCCATAGTACTTGACACACTACGTCCATAGTACATGACACACTACGTCCATAGAACATGATAAACTACGTCTATAGTACATGACACACTCCGTCCATCGTTAATGACACACTACGTCCATAGAACTTGACACACTACGTCCATAGTACATGACACACTACGTCTGTAGTACATGATACACTACATCCATAGTACTTGACACACTACGTCCCTAGTACATGACACACTACGTCCATAGTACATGATACACTACGTCCATAAAAACTTGACACACTACGTCCATAGTACATGACACACTACGTCTATAGTACATGATACACTACATCCATAGTACTTGACAGTTGACACACTTCGTCCATAGTACATGACACACTACGTCCATAGTACATGATACACTACGTCTATAGTACATGACACACTCCGTCCATCGTAAATGACACACTACGTCCATAGTACTTGACACACTACGTCCATAGTACTTGACACACTACGTCCATAATACATGACACACTACGTCCATAGTACATGATACACTACGTCTATAGTACATGACACACTACGTCCATGGTAAATGACACACTACATCCATCGTACATGGCACACTACGTCAATAGTACATGACACACTACGTCCATAGAACATGACACACTACATCCAACGTACATGACACACTACGTCCATAGTACATGACACACTACATCCATAGTACATGACACACTACGTCTTTAGTACTTGATACACTACGTCCATAGTACTTGACACACTACGTCCATAGTACATGTTACACTACGTCCATAGTAAATGACACACTACGTCCATAGTACATGACACACTTCGTCCACAATACATGACACACTATGTCCATAGTACATGACACACTACATCCAAAGTACATGACACACTACGTCCACAATACATGACACACTACGTCCATATTACATGACACACTACGTCCATAGTACATGACACACTACGCCCATAGTACATGACACACTACGTCCATAGTACATGACACACTACGCCCATAGTACATGATACACTACGTACATAGTACATGACACACTACGTACATAGTACATGACACACTTCGTACATAGTACATGACACACTTCATCCATAGTATATGACACACTACGTCCATAGTACATGACACACTACGTCCATAATACATGACACACTACGTCCATAATACATGACACACTACGTCCATAGTACATGAAACACTACGTCTATAATACATGACCAGTAAGTCCATAGTACATGACACACTACGTCCATCGTACATGACACACTACGTCCATCGGACATGACAAATACGTCCATCGTACATGACAAATACGTCCATAGTACAGGACACTCAGCGCCTTTTTCACATGGCACACTACATCTATAGTACACAATATACTATGCGTGTAGAGCATGACATACCTTGCTTGTTGTTCATCGCAAGATATGTCCGTAGTACATGACATATTTTGCTTATTGTTCAAAACAAACTAGGTCCGTATTACATGGTATTCTATGCCTTTGGTACATGGCAAACTATTCCCCTTGTACATGACATACAAAAAGAGTGGTATATGACAAACTAAGTCCGTCGTACATGACATACGAGGCCAGTAAAACATCATTTCATGATAAAATATGCCCGAAGCACATGCTTTACTATGCCATTTGTACATTACAACCTAGGCTTCTAGAATATGACACGTTTTACCTGCAGTTCGCAGCAAACTAGTGCAGTTTTCACGATTGCCCTCTGTCTTATATCAATAATTATTCTCACCTCATGGTTGGCCTGGACAGCTAATTAGTTCGCCTTGGAACAAACATTGTTAAACTACGATTATAGAAATGAATGACCATAAATATTGTATATAACTGTTAATAGAATTTTGAAACTGTTCTATTGTTAGTGCCCAGACGAGACAAAATGTGGAGAAAACACTACATTCGTAGTAAGCTTTGACAACCCTCTAGATAAGCCACTTACATGCTGTAACATTTCAATGGAAAGTATCGGCTTTAAGGACTTCGATGACCTTCCAGTCGTGTAAGTTATCCTCAGTGATTCTTTTGTATATATGAGCCATGTCACGACAAAACCAACATAATGGGTTTGCGACCAGCATGGATCCAGACCAGCCTGCGCATCCGTGCAGTCTGATCAGGATCCATGTTGTTTGCTATCAGTTTCTTTACTTGTTCTAGGGTTTGTAAGCGAACAGCATGGATCCTGATCAGAATGCTGGAATGCGCAGGCTGGTCTGGATCCATGCTGGTTGCAAACACATTATGTTGGTTTTGTCATGACACGGCTCATATTATGCTAATAAATTTTGAGTATTTTGATAAGAGGAAATATCAGTTTAAGAAGAAAAACCACTGTACATTACTTGAAGTTGGAAATGTTCGTAATAATCATTGTTTGTTTCAAATCTAAAAACAGCCAATGAGTGAGCCGACCCCATACCAATCCCCAACCCTCCTAAAAAAGGGAAGAAAAAACTCGAAATTTAATGAAATGCATTTAATTAACTTAAGCCTCCTGAAACAGGAACACACATGTATATTTTTAGTTACATCAGTGCCAAACTCATTACCAAATAATGGCTTAATCATGTTTATAAGTTTCAATTGTGGGGAGAAACATTGTTGTTATAATTCAAATTTAATCCGGGTTATTCTTACTGTTCATCGTCTGCCACTTTAAACATCATAAAATTGCCTAATTTGAAGGATCAAAGAACTACTGCCATATATAAATGCGTATAAGTTTGTTTGTTTTGTTTGTTTGTTTGTTTGTTTGTTGCAAAATAAGTATCATAATTATACTATTTATTTGTTAAAATGTAAAACTTTGATGTAAACATTGTTAGTGTATACATATTATGTTATAAAAAGGTTTTGCACAAAAAAATAGCGCAACACAATCATTTTTTCTCCTCTGTGAGGGCCCTAAATGCTCATATTTTACTTCAGCAATATTCAATCATTGATCCCAATAATGCTTTTTTCAAAGTATCATATATTTTTCATTCATTCAACAGGGATGTTCCTGCTAAAGGGACCTACAGACAGGAATTCACATTACCGGCTTTGAAAGCGAAGAAGAAAGCAGCCGTGTACTTCAGCTTTGATAGTAAAGAAATTGCCGACATATCAGGGTCTGCAAGCCTACAAATTAATCCATAGTTTTTTTACCCTAGAAATGAGACTTAATATGCAAATTGTGATAAAATATAAATCTTAGATAAGTTTTTTACAAGACTTTTTCAAGAAATTAGAATATATCTACATGTAGGTGATGTAGATATAATGTATTCCATGGAGAAAAAAAACACTCATTTTAGAAATATTGTGATAAACTGCTTCTCAACTATACCGAACTGATATTTTATATTCATTATTGACATTGTCAGCACTTACAATTTTATTCGCTTTCCATATACACTGTAAAAGTAGTGTTCATTGTGATAGTCCATACTGCAACTTTTTCATCTTTGATTTTTTATGATAGAAGTGATCTGTCTTATACGCATTTAGATATTATACATATGAAAGCTGTTTGCTCTTATTACAAAAGTAGTGGTTCAAAATATATTTGTTATCTTTTCTGAAAGAAAAAACAGTAGAATAACTGAAATGGATTCATGCCTATTGTTATATTATCCATGGCGTTCGTGGCCAATTTATAAGGCATTGAGTTCCAGTCACACGTCCCTCACCGCTGTTGGTTCGAATCCCTCTGGTGTATTTTGAACTTTTTCATGTGAGGAAGCTACCGAACTAGCTAGCAGAACATTGGTTATTTTACCCAGATGCCCGCTCATGTCTAAAATAATGTATGGAGAGGCACATGAGGTCCAGAGGTCTTCCTCCACCAGAAAAGCTGGAGATGATGTGACTTGAACCCAACCAACACATGATTTTATATTGTTCAACAAAACACATTCAGCTATAACAAATTGCTCAAAATTTTTATTAATTTGCAAAAAAAAAATGTGAAAAATAATAATGATACACGGTATTCGGCTTCCATTTCACGTTACAATACTTGACTGTATAAAAACACATATATCTACGTATAACGAAGCTCTCTAAATACTAAGTGAACACATATGATTTATTACATACATCTTTGCTACTTTTTAAGATTTGATCTACTCAATTTATATTATCTCATTTTATACGAGTGCCATGTCTCTACGATTTTTACTAATTTTACTATTTTTTCTACAATAAAAGATCTTACACGAAACAACATGTTTTGTTCTTTTTGTTTATTATTTTTCTTATATGACGTAAGCCCCCTTAACTAAGGGTTACACTTTATTCGTTTACTTTCCATTCTGTCATATGACAAAAGAATGCTATCTAGTTTTTTTTAACAGAAGTAAGTTATTACAATGAGGTAGTCTCTAGTGCCTGAAGTAAGTCATCGTTAACCATTTATAGATCTTGTCAGTCAAATTTATGATATATATATAAATATGATGGTCAAATGAAGATTTATCAATATTGTACGTTCAAGAAAACATTAATTTGTAAAGATATCACTGAATTTACAGTTCATGTAAATAAAGGGAAGTAAATAGAAATTTATTTTCGATAAAGTCTTAGCCAAATTTTTCAGTAAGAAATGAATGCATACATTATAATATCTTAATGATTACTTATAATGCCAATGTCATTCACATATTTAACATATTCTTGGATGTTTGGAAATTGTTTTAGAAGAATAATTATATACATAAATAGAATTTCACTTAAGTGTTGTTATATCCTTAATGATCTATAACATGGAAAGTCATTGTAACTTTACCAGTGTCGGCGTAAAGTAAAACCCACTCAAAATACAGAGTGGAAAAAAAGATAAATCAACAGTCTCTGTTTTGTATGGCTAAAATAAGACACACCACTAAAAAATGTCCAATGAAACTAAAAGTTTTCCAGGAAATGGAACACATTTTATCGCTTGAATATCGCAAAGGGTAATGAAAATCAATCTTTTAATGTTAAACAGTTAAACATTTTAGAAATTGGACAAAGGAATTATAAGAAAAACAGACGATTTTGATAGAACATAATGCACTTATTGATAAGGCCGTGAAGTACGCGGGCTAACGGGCTAGCAGTCTAGCGGCCTTACAGTGTGAACCGAGCGATCTATCAGTCTAGCGGGATAACAGTGTGAACTGGGCGGGCTAGCAGTCTAGTGGGATAACAGTGTGAACTGTGCGGGCTAGCAGTCTAGCGGTCTAGCAGTGTGAAATGGGCGAGCTGGCGGGCCAGCGGGATAAACCTTTAAACTTAACTGATTACACATGAAAACGTTGTGATACATATCCTAGCAGTGTGAAGTGGGCGGGATATCAGTGTTGCGTTTTAGCAGTGTGAACTGAGCGGACTGGCGGACCAGCGGGATCAACTTTCATACTTAATTGAATCAACATGAAAACGTAAAGAAACATTTCCTAGCAGCGTGAAATGGGCGGACTAACAGTGAAGCGGGCTAGCAGTGTGAACTGGGCAGGCTGGCAGGCCAGCGGACTCAACTCTTATACTTAATTCAATCAACATTAAAACCTCATGATTATTCCCTGGCAGTGTGAAGTGGGCAGACTAACAGTGTTGCGTTCTAGCAGTGTGACTGGGTGGGCTGGCGGACTGGCGGGCTGGCGGGCCAGAAGTTTAAACTCTAAACTTAACTGATTGAACATTAAAACGTTATGATACATTGCCTGGCAGTGTGAAGTTGGCGGGCAATAAGTGTAGCGGGATAGCAGTGACTAATGGGTGGGCTGGCGGGCCAGCGACATAAACTCTAAAACTTAACTGGTTGGACATGAAAACGTTATGATACCTAACCAGGCAGTGTGAAGTAGGCGGGCTAACAGTGTAGCGGCCTAGCAGTGTCTAATGGGCGGGCTGGCGGGCCAGCGGCATAAACTCTAAAACTTAACGGATTCAACATGAAAACGTCATGATACATTACTTGGCAGTGTGAAGTGGCTGGCTTACAACGAGCGAGCTATCAGTCTAGCGGGATCACAGTGTGAACTGTGCGGATTAGCAGTTTAGCGGTCTAGCAGTGTGAACTGAGCGGGATGGCAGGCTAGCGGAATCAACTTTTAAACTTAATTGAATCAACATTAAAACGTTATGAAACATTCCCTATCAGCTCGAAATGGGCGGGCTAACAGTGAAGCGGGATAGCAGTGTGAACTGAGCGGGATGGCGGCCAGATCACACTGTTACCCTGCTTCATTGTCAGCCTGCCCAATTCACTCTGCAAGGAAATGCATCATGGGGTTTTATTGTTGATTCAATTAAGTATTTAAGTTTATCCCGCTGATCCACCAGCCCACCCTGTTCACACTGCTAGCCCACGTAACGTTTTTGTTAACGTAATGTTTGATCAGGTTAGTTTTAGAGTTTACCCTGCTGCCCCGCCAGTTCGCTCAGTTCACACTGCTAGACCGCTAGAAGGCTATCCCGCCCAGTTCACACTGTTATTCCGCTAGACTGCTAGCTGGCCCAGTTCACACTGTTATTCCGCTAGACTGCTAGCTCGCCCAGTTCACACTGTTGTACCTCTAGACTGCTAGCCCGCCCAGTTCACACTGTAAGGCCGCTAGACCGGATGCCCGTTAGCTCGCGTACTTCACGGCCATCTTATTGATCATGTTTATGTTCTAACATGATTTGCCAGTGTTAGAAAAACATTTTTAACAACAACATTACAACAACAACATTATTTATTGAACCATCATTAAACTACGAAAAACAGCTGATCTTTTTGCATTCTTACCATGACCGTCCCACGACCAATTTCAGTCATAGAGAGGTTTTTGAGCTTGCACAAAACCTCTTTGCGATCAAACAGGTTGCTAGTGGTCTTTTAATGTCTTAGGCTGTCGCACGGTCGTCGCTCGAAAGTTCCAAAATCTTACGACAGTCTTTACAAATTGCCAAATTGATGATCGTTGGTTTTACACGTTGCAAATCGTGAACAAGTCGACTGATTTTTTTTTTCGATTTGGTTACAGGTTTTAACACAAATCAAACTGATTTTATTCACATTGCAAAAAAATGGTGAAGTCTTTGTGAATAAAATCAATTGATTTCCATTTAAATATCTAATTAAGTCAAATAAAGGTCAGTCTACTTACATCGCAATCACACTAAATGAAAGCCCTTCTTACGTTTCCGTTCTCACTCATTTAAAGCTTGTAAAGTAAACAATTAAAGCTTATAAAGTTAAGATTTCTATAAACATTTGAGCCCCGTCATGACAAAACCAACATAATGGGTTTGCAACCAGCATGGATCCCGACTAGCCTGAGCATCTGCAAAGTCTAATCAGGATCCATGCTGTTCGCTATCAGTTCTTCTACTTGTTATAGAGTTGGTAAGCGAGCAGCATGGATCCTAATCAGACTGGTCTGGATCCATGCTGGTCGCAAACCCATTATGTTGGTTTTGTCATGACGCGGCTCATTTAAAGACTGAATCTATCAGTTATCTTCATATTCTCCTTGTCGTGTCTCGATATTATTCAGCAAAATGTGTTTTGCATGATTTTTTTTATTCTTAATCGGCATATTTTTATTTTGAAATATGGGCGTAGTTTCCGCAATTATGAAGATATGAAGGTTTAAAAGGTTTAAACATTTGACATTGACCTAAAAGGTCAAGGTTATATTTAGTTAAAGACCAAATATCAGCATTAAGGCCGTACCTTTGCTTTTTCAACATGTGTCAAGTTGAGATACTGGACCAAATTGTTGGTAACACCTGGGGTTTGGGTGAAATGTAAGCGATGAAATGTCATATAAATGTAATGAAATAATATTTTCTTTCAGATTTATGGGTATAGAGCGTAAGAAAAAGTGCATGAAGTCTAACGCGTACACTGCTTTAAATATTACAAAAGAAATATTAACTGATGGTGAAAACAAAACTTGCCCGGTGTCTGCATTGTTTCCAAGGAGGGTTTTATTTCCTTCTTTAAACAAGATGTTGACGGTCAAGGTGCTTTTTTATAACTAAACACGGGCTCCTTTATGATAAAACCAAAAACAAATAAAACCAACATTCTTTACTTTGCAAAAGAGATTATGACACGCAATATATATATGCAAATTTGGAGCAAGCTATCCTAACGTAATCAATGACGCAAAGTAATTTTTTCACTATCTTTGTCTTCTTTTCTTTACTCTACTTTACAGTTGAATAAATACGAAACATTACAATAATGTTATTTTTTACAGACTCCACAGCTTACTCTTTGAAAACAATGGTAAACTCTGTATCAGGGTTACGATCTTACGAATGTGCAGATTAAAAGATTGATCTGTGCACGGAATATGTAAGTTATGCAAACGCCAAAGAGTTGTCAACGCAGATGACAGATAGCCAAATAACCTATCTTGAACTTTAGAAATGCCAGTGAAGAAAACAGTTTGTTTATCAAAATATGTTATAGTTAACTTTTTTTATTCTTTTGATATATTGTGGCAAAAAAGCAGCAATTCGAATGACCTCAACATCGTTAAAACACTTTAGTGATTACAAACCCTGAAAAAAATCTTAATTTTGAATCATTTGGTTGGCTTCTGACTTTTACCTTATAACTATATTGGAAACTTGTGGTTCAATGGTAACATGCTCGCTTAGGAAATGGCAGGTGTAAAGATGCGATCCCGATCAAGGCAACTGATTTTTTTAGTTTCTCTTTTAGCGATGTTTACATTTTTTTCTCAAGTTAATAGCCAAGATAAGGATGATAAAATAGAAATAAAATGAACATACAAGCTATTTCAATACAAACTAGAAACTCTGGCCAAGCAAAATCCCTTTGTATTAAATTCAAATTGTTATTGCAAAAAAAATCTAGAAGTGTTTCATATTCTCATTGTTTATATATATTTGAAGATGTTTCTATTTCATTTGAATAAGAAATCCTACACGTGCACATGGATATTGGTTGTAGTTGAGAGAAAAGATGTGTCATTATCGTGCCTGTGAAAATGGAAGGTTATTTTATGCGCATGCAATTTTTAAAGTACTTTATGTCATTTTGTAAATTATATAAGTACAAAATGAAATCAAAAACATAAATGATTTCCACGAAAAACTGCAAAATAAGTACCTCAAACGCAAAGAGGAGTGTGACACTATAAACAATAATTATAAAAAAATATTGGATTATAAAATTTGCTAAAGACCCTATTTGAAAAATAAATGTGTAATAGTATCTAGAAAATGATTAAAGTAATTATTCTGAATCTCATTGGTGCCCATTAGGGTCCATAATCATTGACCAGAGTAAAATTTTCATTGAATGTCTGAATTATCACAAAGAACGTTGCAAATTACGATTCTATTTATTTATTAGGCAAAATCAATAAATTACAAAATATTAATAAACTAAGCTGCAACAGTAACAAACATGTTAATAAACACAAAAGCTCTACTTATTATTAAAATTATTATTATAAACTGTAAACAATTTTTCCATGTGACATTTGGATATCGGTTTTAACATAAATTATTACAAATTTCAATTTCTAATCCTTTTTTTTATTTTTTTTCAGCATGCAATCTCGTAGCTTCATACATTCGTATACATTTACATTGATTAAAGCATATTTTATTTAAATATAGATATAAATATATAAATATATACTAACATTTACCAAACATTGATATAAGATATTAGACAGATAGTTCACAAGATCTCTGTATTAGTAAACAAGAATTCCTTCAGAATAAACTACAGTTAGGAGTAGTATAGGCGTCGGTTTAACGCCACGACTGCGCATGCGCGGCGCCATATTGGATTCTATTTTTAGAATGACATCATCGTTCTATTTTTAGAATGACATTATCGTTTTATTTTTAGAATGACTATTAACATATTTATTTTTAAGTATTTCTTTATAAACATTTAATAAAAATATTACCTCTTTACTTCTTAAAGATATATTCGGCTTTAATTCCATGTTTGCTAACAAAGACAGACACTTGTATGATAAAACACTTTAAAATAATATAACATTTGACATTAAAATAACCAGGAAATTCATAATATTGGAAGAGAAAAAGATATATGAAAATAACTAAAATCTTAAAAAACCGCCGACTTTTTAAGCGACGAGTGAACGCGCAAATTACCGATCATATACGGAAACGATCGAAATAGTCTCGGAAACATTCGGAAGTTATGAATATTAATGAGGCTAGAATTCAAAACAATGGCGGACGCGAAGGATGCGACGGAAGTAAAACAGAAATTAAAAAGGAAAAGAGTCTCTAAAGTGACAGATTCGGCAAAAAAGCGTAGGAAAATCGAATGGTCCAAGGCAAGAGTGCATGTTGGGAGCCAAAATAACATCGGTGGCGACAGTTGAAAAATGCATGTGGGATTAAAACAGATGCCAAATTTGCCAAACATTTGCTCGACAGGTTCGTTTGTTTAAACTTTTACCAACGTGTCTCTCAGATTCATGTTACTCGTGTGTAGATCAGTGTAATTATTATAACATTAAGTATTTATTGATAAAAAATAAATGTTCAAATGGTGATTCGTCCCCCCCCCCATGATTCGGGAGAAAATTAAACGTTCAAATGGTGATTCGTCCCCCCTATGATTCGGCCTAAGACACATTTGTTTGTAACACATTTTTTATGTTCTATATGGGCTATATACTTTAATATCTTAATATACATTATGTCATATATAGGTCGATTATGTAAAATAATTTATTATTTTGGCGCCTGTGCACTAAGCAGTTTTCGTAAGCGTTGACATTGGTTTGTGAAGACTTCTGTCTCATTCCGAAAATTATTGATTATTCAGTTTGATTATCTAAAAGGGTTTAAAAAAAAACAAAAAATATAGCAGCGTATTAATCAAAGGAACTTTTGGCATTTTTGTCAATTAGGCCTGTGGTCAACTTGTCTGCTATTTTTTTTTTTACTTCAAAAAGTAAAACCCGCCTCCGTAGTCGAGGGGTTAGAGTCGATGACTTCTAATCCAGTTACCTCTCTGGCGTGGGTTCGATCCCCGGCGATGCTTTGGTAGTTTAGCGCGGAACAAGGTAGTCTAGTACTGGTGTAACTCTCCAGGAATGATGGTTAGGAAACTACCCGCCTATATGACTGAAATACTGTTGAAAAAGGCATTAAATGAAACAAACAAACAAACAAAATCAAATAGTAAATTTATATATGGCCTATCTATTATTCTAAGATCAAAACTTGGAGTTAACGTACCATGGAGGGAACGTACCACTGCATAAATATAACCACAAATATCGAAATAGTTAAAAAATTGAGGAAGATACATATTTTTAGATATTTAGCAAGTTGATATAGTTCTATAACATTTTTCACAAATTTAATATTTAAGGGTAACTTGCCACCCAATAATTATCATGAAATAAATTGTAACAAAATTTACAACCTTTTTTGCAGAATAAGAATAAATATATATATATAGCATGAGAGTCATGTGTTTCTCATTGGCAATTATTATATTTATATGTTTCAGTAAATAATATGTACATCATGCATCAAATATATTAAGCCAATTTTTTATGAGTAGATCTACCCATGTATATTTTGATAAAAGAAAATATGCATAAATGAAAATGTTTTGTAAAACAATTTTAGATATACAACAGCGCACAAGTAAGTACCTCCAGCAACAACCACTGGTAGCAGTCCACATGTAGTGATGCCCTTTTCCAGGAACATCAGGACAAATGACATCCACACCAGCTATAGTACCACCCAGCATTTTCCAGGTCCAACAGTTTCAGAAATATCATCTGAATCTGGGTTGACTGATATGTAAGTCATTAAATTGCTACAACTTCAATAAAACACACATTTGCTCTGTCTTAGTACAATATTTTCAAATTTTATCATCATTTTTGTAACATTTGAAGCCACTAACATTTACACTTACATGGGTGAAAGTTTTCAGGATTATTCCTGAAGTTCAGGATTTTCAGTCTCCTGAAAGCCTACTATTTCCTATGTAAAACTATAGAAAATCTGCTGAATTCAGGATTATCAGATTTTTAAATTTTCCCAATTTCACCATGCCCCTTAATCTAAAGGAACTGAATTTTGAATTTGTTTAAAAATTTTAAATTGTTTTTGTAGGAAAACCAGAGTTAAGGATTGGAAAAATTCAAGAAGAAAAAACAGTAATGGGGGAAAAACATTTTTCTTTTTTATTTTTAGTTTATTTTCGTAAATTACTCTATTTTCCCAGATTTTTCCCTTTTAATTTTAGAAATCTTTCAAAAAAAGGGAAAATATGTTCGTGTCAGTTTTTTTTTTTTTGTTTTTCCCCTATTTCATGTAAAAAATTTTGATTTTTTCTGAAGACTCTTATATTTAAATGTTAAAAAGCTTTTTTAATTTACATTTTAGTGAAGGGGGAAAGTGTTAAAAGCCAGCTTATTTAAAAAAAGGGAAACCTGTTTTTTCAAACATTCAGCCCATCCTTTTTTATCCTTCAGTTATCTTTGAATAATTAAGTTAATAAATTATAATATATGAGTTAATTTGTGTTTAAGTCACCCAGACACAGTAAATTCTTTACTTGTGTAGAAATATACGTGCATGATTTCAGGCATGAATTTGAGACAACTGATATGTATAACTTTTCACATTTATGAATGAATCTTAAAGTCTCAGATGGATTCAAACCAGAAGTGACAAGGTGCTTTAAAAAATATTAGCTTACATAACTGCTGTGTTTTAATTCCATTTTATTTTACTGTACTATGTATTAATCTGTATAATTTTTTGAATATTTGAATACAAAATGAATTATGAGCATAATTTATGACCAGATTTTGCTATTTCAGTGTCACACTTTGATTGACATTAGATGAATCATGGCTGATGACTCTGAAGACCCGGATTATGGAGCCAAGGTTTTTGAGATATATCAGCAGTGTTTGTGAGTATTTCATTCAATCAGCTTGTCTGGTAGACTTGTAAACTCACAATCAAATAATAATTTATGTAAAACACACACACACTCACACATTTTATTTTTATGTACAAAAAAAAATAAGACGTATACGAAACATTGTACAACAGTTTTAGCTTATAAACAAAAAAGTTCAGCTATAAAATTTTGACTATATTATATTTTAAAAAAACAAATTTTCTAAAAATACAAATGAAAATTTTTTTCATTAACCCTTTTGTTGCCCTATTTTTTGAAAATTTATTTTCCATACGGGACTCATATTGATGATGATGATTTTCTTTTTAAATTTTTTAGGTTTGGGAAATGCTGGCCATTTCCCCAAAATTAGATGAAAAAAATTTTCAGGAAAAAAACAGACGGTTTTTTCAAAAGTGAAAAATTTGAAGCGGGATGTGGGGGAATTTTTGAAAATTCCATTCTTTTGCTTTTAAATTCCCTTTCCCAACAGGTAAATTGCTCTTCAAAAAATTAAATTTTGGGACTTGCAGTTGAAAAAGATTGTTCCGAACTACCCCAAGTGAAAGAAAGTTTTTGTTGGATCAGAAGCCTTGTACCGTAAAATGGGTATGTTCATACCTGGTTATTCTAGTTCTCTTGTTACATTTGGCAATCTGTTACTGATTCAACTTTTTTGCTTGCCCCTTGAGCACATAATTAGCTCAGTAATAATGGGCTACAAGAATTATTTTGGTCAATGTTCCCCAGTAGTAATTTGTCTTTGGGGTCAGTTTTATTTTGTGCATTGTGCAGTGTAATAAAAACTTATTGTCAATTAAGAAATATTAAAAGAATATATAACACAGTCCTATTTTTGATGATAAAAGTTTTCATTTGATATATCTTCTTGGTATTGATGATTTGTAGATCAAGTTTGGATATTTGATATCTAAAGTTAACTTTTTTCTTGGGCATATGTTATCCCAAAAACTTCCTTCAAAAAATTTATAAGATTGTTCTTCTGTTTACTTTTAAATGGGGGGAAAAAAAAAACCCATTGGGATTAAATTTTAATCTAAAAAGGCAGTGAAATCTGTTTTTTTTTCTTTTTATAACTGTAATTACATTTACAGCATAAAATTCCTTGCCCTGGGTGAGAATGCCCGGGCGGGGCCCTTTATTTTTCCTTTTTTTATCCCCCCCTTCCTTAAAATTTTGGGGGAATGATTGGGGGGAAAGGTAAAATGAGTGCCATTGTCTGTCAGTCATGCTGTAAATAAAAAACTTTTGAATTTTTTCTGAACAAAAATTTTTTTTCAAAAATGTATAAAACGCTATTTTTTGATTTACATTTCTTTTTTCTTTTTAAATTGGGTTTATGTGGGCAATGGAACCCCCCTCCAGAAAAATTGGTTTTTCTCAGCCCCCAAGTTTAACAAAAGAATTCTAGGGAGTTTTCTTGTTTTGTCCCTTTTTATATTGACTTCTTTTTAATAACTAGGGAAAAACTGGCCCAAAGGGGCCAAAAAGCTTGGTTTAAAAATTTCCCCTTTTCTGCCGACCAGTTCTTTAAAATACAGCCCAACAAAAAACATGGTCCCAACAATTAAAAAACTTTTTGGGAAAGACCATCCAAAGTCATTTAAATTGACTTTTTTCAGTGGAAACCCATTTTGTTGTTAGGGGGGTGGGTGTTTTTAAATTTTAATTTTATGATTTGAGATGTACAAAAGGGGTTCTGCTTACATTTTTTTTTCAAAAGGGGGAAAGGGCGATTACGCCCTTTTATGAAAACTAGTTTCATTTGGAAAAAGGGGAAATAAGTCTTTAATTTTAACTTGTTTCTTTTTTGTAACTTTTGTAATTAGACTGGTGTCTAAGATTTTTAAAATTTTATATGTATTATACGAAAATAAAATATAATAAAGCTATTTCAGAGAGCAATTGTGTAAAACCCCATTTTAAAGTTACAAAAATAAAATTTTTCTTTTTTAAAAGGGGGAATGGAAGAAATGACCCCTCCGGGGCCCCACGGGCCCCAATATTTTTGGGGGAATAAAATTTAAATGGAGCAAAACCATTAAAAAAATTTTTCCACTCTAAAAACCCCCTTGACAAGAGAACAACGATAAAAAGTCAAAAACAGGAAAAATTTGGGTTTTTTGCAAAAAGGCCATGGGGGAAAATAAAAAGTTTTAAAAAAACATAGAAGTTAAAAGAATTTGTAAACTGATGCTCACCTTTGGGGGGATAGGAGCCATTATAGTATGTATTTAAGTTTTCATACACTTTTAGAGTGTGACCATTGTTGAAAAATAGTGACATTTTAGCCTTTTGTTTTTTTTGTGAGCATTTTCAGGGCCTTTTTTTCATCCAAAATTCATTTCTTGTCAATTTTAAGTTTTTTTTTCTAAAAATAAATGAAAAAAAAAAAAACAGAGGGTACAAAGAAAAGATAGGATTTAGAATGTTACAAAAATTGTAATGCATGAAAACACTAAATACTATTTGTTTTTGAAGTTACTATTTAAAAACCCACTTATTTCATAACTATCATTTTTAAATTTGGGTCCCTTTTTTGGGTTTTACCAGTATCCCTTTTTTTTGGGTTTCAAAAGCAGAATTTTTTTTTGGAAAAACATGGGATCTCAATTTTTGCTGGGCCAAAGTACATTTTTTTTCCATTTAATATATACTTTTTAAAATTTTTTTCACATTTAAATTAAAAATTATATATCATCATTATTAAATCCCTCTTTCAAAAAACCCCCTTAGAGTTACTTTGTTTTTAAAGATGAAAAGTTGTTATATAAATTAAATTAATAACATCAATTTCAAAACAAGTTATCCTGATATTAAAAATTCCCTTTAAACATAGGGCCCATGCTCCCAAAAAATTTTTGGGAAAGAGCTTGTTAAAGGAAATTTGGTTTAAATTTCTGTTTTTTTTAAAGGGTGGGCCTTTTTCCCCCCAAAAAATAAGGGGAAATTTTGTATTTCATGGCAGCTTTTCCTTGACTTTTAAATTGTTTAAATTTTTGGTTATATTTTCTTAAATTTTTCATTTATTGTTTTTTAAATGTTTCCATTTTTGGGACCACAAACAAAAGTGAATAGACAAAATTAAAGAAAAAAGGAAAAAATCTTATCTTTTTTTTTAAATTTTTTTCTTTTTAGCTTGTAAGTTTTTTAAAAAAAATGAAAAAGTTTTTTTCTCAGTTCAAAATTTCCAAGATTTTGTATGGGTTATTTGTTTTTTGAATGAAAGAATTTTAAAAAAAAAAATGTATTTTTTTTAAGGGGGCACCCCGAAGAAAAATCCAATGCGTTCTTTGGGAAAAATTTGGGCTTTAAAGGGTATTTTGGGAAACCCTTTTTTGGGTTTTTTCCGCAAGGGGCCCGCACCAAAATGAACAAAAATTTTGGTTTTTGCCCTTTTAATTTCCAAAAACCAAGATCAAAATTTTAGAAAACCCGTCTTTTAAATATTCTTAAAATATTTTTACAGAAAAAAAGAAAAATAAACATTTAAAAAGGGTAAAAAATTTCAAAATGAAATTTTATGTATTTTATGTTGATGTAAAATAAATGGCAATGAATACCCTTTTTTTGAGAAAACCTTTTTTGGGTATATCCCAAAAGTGATATTGATTAAAAATTTAGGTTAAAATTTACCATCCAACCTTTTTTTATAAACAAATATTTTAAAAATGTTTTGTTTGTAAGATTTTTTATTTAATTTTTTAAAAAATTGTAAAAGCATCTTTGGGGAGTTTTTCCCCCCAAACACAAACAAACCCCGCAAAAACCCGGGTATTTCCAAAAGGTGATGGGGGAAACAACAATTTTCGTTTACGGACCCTTATCTGATGAAAAAAGAAATAAGCCCTGGCTGGAAACCGAGGAAAAAGGGTTGTGCCCTTTTTTAAAAAAACTCGCTTCAGTTGTGAAAGGGCAAAAAAATTTTTTTGGAAAAAGGGTTTATTACTATCTTTAACTTCAGGTAATAAAATTTGTTTTAAAAATATTCCCCAAAGTTAATTGACAAATTTAAGAAAAAGTTTTTTAAGTTAAAAAAAATAAAGGAACAAAAGTAAATTTAAATACAACAATTTTCATTGTGCTTATAATAAAAATAAGTGACATGCAATTAAATAAAATTAAAACGAACAAAATTTTTCAGAAAATAGACTTTTCCCAGCAGTCACATATATAACCCTTTGTATCAGCAAAATAATTTGGTTTTAACCCCTTTGGTTTTAAATTTTAAAATTTTAAGTCAGTAGTAATTTTTATTTTTATGCAAAAAATAAAGTCTCATTTTTTTTTAGGAGTAAAGCTGATCTTTAAGGGTTCCCTCAGCTGATCCCTTTTGTATCCAGCTAAAAGGTTTTGCCTACAAACCCCCCAGAGTGTATCGCATAAAAATGAATTGGCTGCCCTAGACCATAACAAAAAAACGCAAAATAGACCAAAAAATTGTAAACAAAATGGGAAAAATTGAGGAAAGTAAAATTTATCATTGATATTTTTTATGAATTAACAATTTAAGAAAAAAAAATTTTTAAAAAACAAATTTTATGATGTTTTTTTCTAAAATTGTGTTTTTTTACATTTATTGAATTTTATTTTGTTTCATCATACTTATAGTTGCAAGGGTAACAATGTATGGCACATTTGTTACATTTTTATGCCTCTCCTAAGGGAGTGATGTTTTGGGGGAAAAGATTCCCCCCTTTTTAATCTTTTTAGGTTTTTACTGATATTACTTTATTTAGGGGGGACTGTTTTCCTTTTTAGGGCATTTCCCATAGACCACATTTAAAAACCTGAACTTTAAAACCCTTTTACTTAAAAAGGGGATTTATACTCCCCTTGCTAAAATTACTTTTAAACTAAGTGGGCTGAAGATAAATATGTAGGAAAAAAATAGTGAAAATTTTAATTAAAACCCCCATATGTCATGTAAAAAATAAAAAATTTTGTTTATTTCCCTTATTTTTTTATCAATGCATTGAAATAAAAATCCCCTGCTAGGGTTCTGCTTAAGCGTGTGTTTATGCCCAAAAATTTTTTTGCCAAAAATCTCATTCCTAACTATAGTTTTTAATTTAAAAAACCCCTTTTCCATTTTAGAAAAAGGGGACCTTTTTACCAAAAAGGGGTTTTATAAGCAATCCAAATTGGGTTTCCACATTTAAGGTTGCTATATACCAAGTTTTATTACAAAAACTCCAATTTTTCCAAAAAATCTAGTTATCATCCCGGAAACCATGAATTTTGGGCCCACCGACAGGGGTGACCCCCATAATTCCCTAAAACTTTTTTTTTTTTGTGGGGGACCCGGGTATGTTTACATTTTTTTGTTTGACTGTGTGTTATTTAAAAGGGCAGTTGTTTTATATTATTTTTTAAAAAAACAATTTTTTTTATTTGTGGGGAGTAAGTATTAATTTTTTGTTCACCGTGCAAGGGATTATAAGGGTTTTCCCTTTTTTCTGAATTATTTTTTGTATCTCTCCATATTTACTATATTTTTCTTTTTTTACATTTTAGAAATTTAAAGAGAACATGGAACAAAAAAAAGTTCTCGATGGACACCCCTCCAAAAAAAAAATGAAAAAAGTTATACATATGTTAAGGGGCATATTTTAAAAAAGGGCCCCCTTTTTATTTCGTAAAACAAAGACTAGTTGGAAAGAGGAAGAAACGAAAAAACTCGAAGGGATGATCCAAGGATTGCTGGCCCCCACCTGGCACCGGTTTGAAACCCTTGCCAAACAAAGGTTTTTTATGGGAAAAAAAAGTGTCCAGGTTTTAAATTTAACTAATGTTTGGGGCACATAAACCCTGGTGCAGGGAAAACCCTGAAAAAACCATTTCTCTTTATTTACTGTGACTCCCATAAAACAGTATTGCACAGGGTGTGCATATATTGACTTAAAATCATCTGGGTTTATACAAAAATAGGGAAAAGGGTGCAAATTTAAAAGTAATTGTGACAAATATTAAAAATGAGTAAATGAAAAGTTTATTTTTTTCTGTAAAAAGTACTTTTCTTTTGGTATGTAAAGGTTGAATATTAAAAATCTGTTTGCCCTTTTTTCTAAAAATTTTTTGAAATTTGGGTTGGGGTTTAAATTTAAAAGAATTTTGCTTGCATAATAATTGTTAAAAATGTATTTGACTTGTTCAATGGAATCAGTAAAAAAAACTACACTCATTTAATATTCCCTTTAAAGCCCAAAAAAAAAGAGTTTTTTTTGTTAGTGTAGTTTAAAAATTTTAATATGTGACGTCATGTGCATTTGCCCCAAAATAAAAATTTTAAAAATATGTAAAAATACCTTTTCCCTTTTATAAAATTTTTTATAATTTTGCCCCCCTTTTTAAAAAAGTGGGGGGATATTTCTTTCTTTTTTTGGGGAAAGGGCGGGCCCAAAAAACTAAAAAAATTTTTAGGGCCAGGACCCCTTTAAACTCAGTATGGGGGTGTTTCATGACAAAAAGATGGGCCCTATTGATTTTGGGGTCAAAGAAGTGATGGTCAAGGTCACTTTGTAAAAAAAAAATTTTTAAAAACAAAATTTCTTGGGCAAAAACCCCCTGGGGCCTTTTGGGCCCAAAACTGCATGTGTGCATCAGTGTTTGGGATATTTGAGCCCCCCATTGATTTTTTTTTTACAACGCCCCAAATTTACCTTGTTTGGTTTTAAAACCCCGTTGCCAAATTTAAAAACTTGCATTTAACCCTTTGGCCAAATTGGGCCCTTTAAAAAATTTCCAAATTGGTCCCTTTGGGCCAAATAGATGACCTTTTTTGATTTTGGGGGCAGGGGTTTTAATGTAAAAAGGTCACATTGACCCCCTTTTATGTCAAAAAAATTTTCCCATCCCCAAAAACTCAAAAAACCCCGGACCCTTGACCTTCCCCAAAATTCTCAAATGCATTGTTAATATCGGGAAAAATGACCCCAAAAGGAAATTTTTTAGGCCAAAAGGGGTTTTGAGGTCAAAGGGTCACATTTAAATTTTCATGTAAAAAAAATTTTAAAAATTTTAGGAAAAAATTTTAGACAACTCCCTGGGCAGGTGCAAAAATTTGGGCTTGGCCAAGGGAGGTTAAAACCCCTTTTTGATTTAAGGGTCAAAATCACATTACCTTGTTTTTTTAAAAAGTTCCCCCAAAAACCCAAAAACTCCCAAAACTCGGTTTATATTTTTTATTAAACCCGATTTGCCCTTTTGGTTAAAAACATTTGAAGGTGAATGGGAATATAACAAATTGGCTGTCATTAAGGAGGCCTTCATGAATCATAAAATTTACGCATATATTATTTGTTAAGATTTGAGCTGCACACAACCTTCAAGGTCAAAATGACCTATTAACTAGTCATAACCAGTAGATAACCCCTTTTGAAATTTTTGGTCACTTCAAGTAATCTCGAAAGCCATCACAATAGCGTGACCACATGAATATTGGCTGCTGATAGGGGGCATACTTGTTTTAGAAATATCTCTTGGTTGACATTGATGTTATTTTATTCCGGTGAAATTTTGATGATTTCATAGAGTTAACATATCAGTCTATGGTAATTGTCATCTGTCTAATCATGAACAAAATATACTCCTTATCTACTAAATTCATGTTCATTTGGTTATTCCCTTTCAAAAATCTTTTTTCAATTCTGATTACATTGGCAATGTAAATTGAAAAAACTTCCCCTTCTATTTGTCAAATTTTTTGGATGGTTTTTGGAAAAATTTTTTTATTATAAATTTTTTATGGTTACAAGGTCATTACACCTTTTGTCTTCCTAGTTCAATTTTTTTACAGGCTATATTATAACAATACTTTATATCAAAAGAAACACAATGACATTTTAACTTGTATTTTTACAATGTATAAACAAATAAATTTTGGCTGACAAAAGTAATATTTTAGTATCTTTGAAAAAGAAAGCAAATGGATTTTGACCTAATTTAGAATTGTTACTATATTAGAATTTTTGTGAAACCTTTGATAGATGCAATAAATAGATATCAAAAACCCTTATGTGAAATATGCTTCTTATTTACAATTTCCCTTTTTTTTTACAATAAAAGCTTTTACCATATGAAATATTTCAAATGATGAACATTCAAATTTTAAATAAAAAAAGGGGAGATGGAAATTATGCAATATTGTAATTTGTTCCCCATTAAGAAAAATAAAAAAAGAAATTTTTGGGGTCGTGCAAACAGTGAACTTAAAAATACAATAATCTAGCATTAAAATATCTATTTTATAAATAATGGTTAGAGATTAAAAATACCACTTATATCCCTATAAATCGACCTCTTAATTTTAACAGTTTATCTGCCCCTGTTCACATTAAAAAATTTTTTTAAATATCTAAAAAACCAATTAAATTAAAACCAGGGAATTATTTTTTATATATACAAAAAGCATTTATCCTTAAAAATTTTGGGCCCCTTTTATAGGGACATGAATAAAAAAAATATTTTTTTCTTTTTAAAAAATTTTTTCAATTATGAAAGTTGTCATGCTTACAGATCAAACAGTAAGGTGCATTCACTTTTAAAAAAAAATTGCCCTAATTGACCAAAAAAAGTAAAACTCTAAAACTTGTCTTTTTATCCATCCCTCTATTTATTGAACAAACAAAATATCAAATTTTTATTTTTAAGTAAATAAAGGGTATTCCCGGTTTGAGCCCTACATTTTACCAAACATAGAAATTACTCATATACACTTGCGACCCCTTTATTTACCTATCTCAGTGGGTTTTACATATTTCGGATACCTTTCACCTTTTACTAAAAATTTTTTACCCAATACAGGTTTTTTCCCCCCAGGATTTGGGTAAACCCATCCTATAATTTGGGGAATTTAAAAAAAAAATTTGGGGGTTTGGGGGGGGGGGGGAACTGACTGAATTATTGCAGACTATAGAACAATTTTTCCAATTTCTTTTTTTTTAAATAAATTTTGGGTTTTTTTTCTGTGGGTTGGGAAAATTTATACAATTTTCCCAATTGGGGAAAAGACTGAAATTTTTCTATAGAATAAAAAGCCCTTACCAAAAGACATTTATATCTTAAGTTTTTGGAAAAAGGGTTCTATAAAAGTTTTTTTTAATTTTCATAAAATTTTTAGTCTTTTAATTAAATAGACACATTATTGATTTTTCAAATGTGTATGATTATTGATAACAAAAAAATTTAAAAAAAATCAATAGTTTCCTGATCTGACTAATATAACGTCAAAGTCCAAAGATCTGATAAAAAGATAAAAAAAAACATAGTTTCAGCGAGATTTAAAGGAGCCACTTAGATTTTTAACATGAGGGCGAAAATTTTTTTTCCGAGAAATTACCATTTATTTGGGTTTTAAACACTTATCTTCGTGCAATATTTCAATCATTCAGGCACTTTGTTTTTCCAGAATTATTATTCAAATTGTAAATAAATGACCCAAAATAAAATGATCACACCTTTTCACAAAAATCGGGCTAAACATATATAAAAATACTATTTTCAATTTATTTCAAAGTATTTTTTACTATTTTTGTTTATTCTTATAATGCCAGTTCATTTATTAAAAATTAAAAGGTTATGTTTTCCTTTTTTTAACCTCAGGGGATCCCTTTAAGATTAAAAATTTAAATTTCTTAAAAAGACAGCCTTGAATTTTAACCAATCTTGATGTTTAAACCCGTATATTTTTCCAAAAGGATCGGGGAAACGATCACGTATTTTCCAAACACTGGGGAAAGGCATCCTTCTATCCCACAATCATCGACCTTTTTTTTCCACAACACAAACTGTCTATAAGCCTGTTTGCCTTTTGGCCCCTTCCGGAATCTGCTTCATCATCAAATAAAAAATATCCCCCTGTACACCCTGCTAAGCTAGCCCCTTCATCTAGAAAAAAGGGCTTGGAAATCCTGGAAGAAAATTTTATTTTAAGTTACAAAAAAAAAATTACCGGTACGACAAGACCAAAATAAGGGCTTTTTTCTCTACTTAATAGATTGGTAATGAACAGCATGGATCCTGATTAGACAGCCCCAGTAGGGAGGCTTTGGTCCTTTTTCCATGCTGGTTTTCAAACCACTAGCTGGTTTTTTTCGTGACACGGCTCAAATAATGTTGTAAAATAAAACTCTAACAAAAAAAATTAGGTGTTATTGAAAAAGTGATTGACTTAAAAATTTTTAGTAACTGGGGCCCAAAATCCTATTCATTTCATACAGCAAATTTTCGTAATACTGAAATATTCAAAGAAGTATATCAATTAATAATTGGTACTTGTAAAAAAAAAAATAATATAAAAAAAAATACCGGGAAGAGATAAACCGTTTCCTTCCCACAAACTGCCTCTCAACTTTGTAGGCATTTTCCCCGCAATCCGCAAAACACCAGTCTGGTGAAGCTTGGCCAGGCCTGGGGGATACCTCCAGGGTGTCTTTGGGTGGGTTTTTAAGGGGTTTTTAGAATCATGTATGATATCCCAACAAGCTCTGCATAGTTCCTTTTTTTTCCTCATCTGAATTTCATTTACCTCATTCTTTATAGAAAAAAAAGAATTATATAAAGGGATTTTCCCCTAAGTTTAAAAAAATTTAATAAAACCCAAGAACTTATTATCAATAACGCATTAATAAAGTTAAAGGGATAATGCAGACTTATGATTTTAATAATTTTTTTAATGTTTTAAACTTTATACAGTAATCATCATATGCTTTCTAAACTGAGTAA
>NW_026866046.1:0-50163 GCF_026571515.1 Ruditapes philippinarum | reverse complement strand
CCAACACACAACGGCCAAATTAATTGTAAAAGAAAAGAAAAAAACGTTGACCCATCTGAGGTTTGAACCCATGGCCCATGTAGTTAACAGTAGTTTGTTTGTTTGTTTGTTTGTTTCATTTTACGCCTTTTTCAACAGTATTTCAGTCATATAGGCGGGTAGTTTCCTAACCATCGTTCCTGGAGAGTTACACCAGTACTAGACTACCTTCCTCCGCGCTAAACTACCAAAGCATCTCCCGCGGATCGAACCCACGCCAGAGAGGTAACTGGATTAGAAGTCATCGACTCTAACCCCTCGACCACGGAGGCGATGGTTAACAGTAGTTCTAGCCTATTGGAATACTCTTCAAAGCGGAGGTAAGGCATTAGGACGGTAATACCTTAAGATTTTGACATGGATATTTTTGAAGGTCTTACTATATATATAAAGAAAATCAATGACTCCTGGTGCCAGGCAAATTTTGATCCTAAAGCATTTATTTGACAGATGTTTATGCCAAATTTGTAATTTATAGCGGGTTTGGATTGTCACAAGAATTTTTTTTTAAAGTTTTTACTATATGTATGAAAGGAACCCTTGAGCATGGGTCAGTTTTGACCCTAGGGTTTCATTCTAACAAACTTGGTAGTCATCAACTAGAAGATGTTTCACACCAAATAGCCTAGCTCTACCTTTTTTGGATTTTCACAAGACGATTTTTTAAGTTTTTACTATATACATATTAGGAAAATCAATGACCCCTTGGTCGGGGCCAATTTTGACCCTAAGGCTTTTATTAGAACAAACTTAGAAGACATCTACTAGAATTTCTTTATGCCAAATATTTAAGCTCTAGATCTTTTGGATTGTCACAAGTAGATTTGTTTTCAATTTTTACTATATACATATACGGATATCGTATTTAGATTAATCCGTAAGCGCTTATTAAACACAGAATAAAAATCGACCAATCAGATAAAAGGTTACATTCAGGCGAGTCCA
Source organism: Ruditapes philippinarum (assembly GCF_026571515.1). NCBI lineage: Eukaryota > Metazoa > Mollusca > Bivalvia > Venerida > Veneridae > Ruditapes > Ruditapes philippinarum. The sequence continues at coordinate 49,179 of NW_026866046.1, read as the reverse complement.
TTGTAGTTTGATACATAATTCTAGGTAATCTAAAACAATTTTTCCCGCCGAAAGATTGACAATTCTAACGATATTTGCTGGAAAGAATGTATTAAAAATATGTATTGCTAATTTTTTTGAAATTTAATCCTAAGATCATTGAATTCATCCGGTTATTAAATTCGTCCAGCAAAATTGACACGCGGATTTTAACCTTTTCAGGGTCACTGATTTGTAAGTATAATAATTTCTTTTATATATTTTCCTTTTCTTTCAGATGTGTCCCCTACAGACACAGATATATATAACTGCAATATATAACTGTTAATAATACCGAAATTAGAGAAAAATATATAATTAATTCAAAAAAAACCAAAACAGATTGTCAAAGAAAATAGACAATTGAAAAGAAATGTAGAAACGTAAGAAAAAATCAATAAGAATCTTTCTTTCAAAGCGGCAAACAGTTAAAGAAATTAAGTTTGCTTCAAAATTTATTACAAATAACGCTTTAGAATATAGTAGGGCTATTGAATACAATAAAACAAGCTTTGCTTTTTAAGAAGATGTAACACAGTGGGAAAATTATGATGATTTAAGGTAACAATTTGAATCAACTGCCAAAGAGCTTAGTGGGTTAAAAAAATCAACAGCCAGTGTACAAGGAACTTGAACAAACAATCAAAAGAAGAGATGAGGCAATTGAAAGAGAGAAATAAAATGTGAAAGAAAAAATAATTTTAAATTAGTTGAAAGAAATTGTGAGCTAGATGGTACAAAAAAATAACAATGATATTTTAGTCAAATAAGTGGAATATCTGAAACAAGAAAAAAATGTATTCTAAGAATTTGAGAGCTAAACAAAACAAAGCTCTTATGATTCGAAGTATGATCTATCTGAAAATATTTATTTAGAAATTCAAAGTTTGAAATCAGAATCAATATGCTTATTGGCACAAATAACTTCCTTACTGATAGGGTTATTGATACCTACTATGAAGTAAAACATACAATTATGACCCTAGTAACTAAATGTGGCGTAAGCCAGAGTAAGGTTAACCAAGTAATGGAAGTTGTGGTCAAAAATTTTACTGGTATGACTTTGTCACGCCTATCAAGAACTGGGGTAAAATCCGGGCTTGTTCTTGAGGCAAAAATGGTGGCCAATTGACAGATAGCTGAAGCAATACTAAATGATGATGCATCATCTACATTACACCAAGACGGCACTTCTAAGCACCAACACCATAAGCACCACCACCATTATCAGTCATACCAAATAACAGAAGCAGATGGTTCTACTATGTCCATCGGTATGCAAGAGGTAAACAGAGGTAATGCAGACACAATATGTCAAACATTTACAACAATATTATCTGATTTAGCGGAGACAATAAAAAATCTGACAAAATAATATTGGTAAATACATTTCCAATATCATAGCAACCATGTCTGACCAAGCAGCAACCATTCATGTTTTTAATGAAAAACTTGAAATTTAGGGATCGTTTATGATCATTTGGAGTAAATGGATCTATCTAGCAAAGAAAAATTAGGTAAGCTTGTTTCTTTTTTCTGTAAAATGCATATATTTGTCAATAAGGCCAATGAAGTAAATTCTTCTCTATCACAGCTAGGAAAGGCAATTATAGCTGAAGGTCAAAACCCACATGCCCTTTCCAGCAAATCTGAAAGTGGCACTGTCAGGTTAATTCAAACAGTTAGTAAAGATTTGACAGAGGGTTGGTGTGAGCGGCCAGGCGTAGGTGGGAAGTTTTCAACATATCTTCGAAACAAAGAGGTTTTGTTTGTTTGGATTTTTACGGCACGTCAACATATAACTGGCCATATCGTGCCGAATGCTATTATAGGCTTAAAATGTTATGTTAAACTTTGTAAATGACAATAAAAATGAGCCAATTAGATCCTAGAATACAAGTTTATCGCTTTCAAATAATCAATGATGTTTTTGATTGAATTGCATTAAAGAGTTCTTCGAGTGAATTTACACAATAAAATCTATTTCGGGCCTGTAAAAAAATGACATTCAAGAAGAAAATTTTTGACAGTGAAATGTTTATTACAAGCTACACAGAAAGGGGCATTGGCAAATTCGGCATTCAAGAAGAACTGTTTGATTATGGCGGTTTGACAGAGATAGAGATGGTGACACATCAAGAGATGGGTTTATATCGTGAAGTTTATTAAAAACGGCATTGTCCCAATTTACTTTCCATTCTGATGATACGAGTTTATTTATAGCCGGTCTAAAATCACAAGCAGGTAACAATAAGTCAGTTTTTTTGAAAATTTAATAACTGTTTAGCTAAAGCATCTATGTTTTCATTTCATCGTAAACCTACATGACTTGGAATCCAATACAATTGAACAGATTTTGTTTTAAGTATATAATGAAATCGTAAAAGAAGTTTCCTTATTATGATATTGTACGATTTGTTTATTTTTAATGGATATTAAAACAGAAAGCGAGTCAAAAATATATTAAATCTATTATGGGCCTGTGAAAAATCATGGCATTCAAGACGAAAATGCTTGACAGTAAAATTTTCGTTACAAACTACACAGAATGGGGCATTGTCATTCGTGAGGAGATAAGAGTGGGTAATTTCAGTGTGTCCAATTCGGCATCAAAATTTGAACAATCTTGCTAGAGGTTCACTACGCAATGTTTCATGCAAAATACCTCTAGCCTTTGTCAATTTAGAGAAAATGATTTTTTAAAAGTTTTTACTATATACATATAGTATAAGGAAAACCTATGACCTCCTGTTCCCGGCAAATTTTGACACTAGAGGCAAAATTTAAACAACTTTGGTAGAATACCTATAGATGATATCATATACCAAATATCAAAGCTCTAAGCCTTAAACCGTCAGACAAGAAGGTATTTTGAGTCTTTACTATATGTACATAGTGAAAATCAATGACCCCGGGGCGGGGCCTATTTTAACCCCTGGGCTATAATTTGGACAATCTTGGTAGAAGTCTACTAGACAATGCCTTATGCAAAATATCTATGCTCTAAGCCTTGTGGGTCTTTACAAGAAGTTTTTTTTTAATTTATTCTTATAATTTATTTTGATTGCCATGATAACCATATTTCTGCATGGGATGTAATTCTTTGACCAATTTGGAAGCCCTTCAATAAAGGATCAATCATGCCAAGTTTGGTTGAAATTGGAGTAGTGGTTTTTCACAAGTTTTTTAAGTTCACTATATAATCTATATAACACACACGCACGCGCGCGCACACACACACACACACACATACATAGAGGTGAATCGCTATATGCAATTTTTTTCATGCTGCCGCCACAACATACTACCTTTTGGATGATATTCGTGACTTTTTTGAAAGGCTTTCAGATCACGATGAATTTTAACACTAAGTGTTATGTTTAATGTTCGTGAACCACTCTATGTTGCATGTGTAAGGTCCCTGGGACTCATAGACAAGGTCATCACTGGTCCTCTGGCGTGTAATTGAAGCAGCACCGAACTGCCTTTCATTTTATACACACTTGCTTCAACTCAAGATAGCTCTTGAAAACTTGTCAAAAGACGCAGCGCCATTTCTCGAGGGTATTTGATGAAATGATAGCCCCTATAACACGTGATTGTGTTTATAATGATTTATTCACGCCAACAGATGACCCAGTCATTTAAACATACACACAGATGGTCTTAGAGTCGAGCTTTTGGGCAATGATACTTGAGCGCCAGGCCAAAGATCAGTTGCCCGGTGGTAAGTTTTGGCATTTGGACCAGACTACAACTGAATGTTCCAACTACAAACACCGTGTCTGAACGAGATTTTGCACAGCTTGTTATACTAATGAAGGCTAAACGGCAGCTGCTGCGTGTACATATGTATGTATAATTTTGTGGACAAACAACAAAACAAGAAAGTGGTTAAATTCTCTTGAGGATGATGTCCGTGCAGACAACCCAGAACAAATGCACCATGTTGAGAAAAAAATACAAGAAAAAATAAATTTCATGCAAATTATCTTGATTTTACTTTTAAACAATGGATGGACATAAAACTATTACTTGCTTCACTGTTTCTGGTATGTTTATTTTAATTTAACACTTTAATTTCACGTATTTTTTTCATTGATGACTGTAACCATGGTAACCATTCCTGATAAACTTCTCAAAACACTTAAATAATTAAAGAATTTAGAGCAGAGTGGACTTCCTTTTATAAGAATCTGAGTAAACTGACACTTGATAGAAAATTGTATCATAACATTGACATAAGCTGCTACCTAATCTTCTGAAATAGTTGCCATGGAAATTGTTAATTTCCCATAATCTGATGTAGATGTTTCATGAATATATTGTTATATTTATATTCCTTGTGTAAATGATCAATAAAACATAGAAACCAGAGTGTTTTTTCTGATTATAATTAATATATTGTTGATAATCTATTTTATTAAACATATTGCGGCCATTTTGTCTGCCATTTTGAATTCAACATGACCGCCAAGATACAAATTTCTATAAATAGAATACTGATTAATTTAAGAGCAGTTACCCTTCTAGAATATATATAGTTTATAGGTATTTTACTCAAGATATTCTGTTAGATATATTAAAAATGCATGGAATTTGAACTCTTCTCATAAAAACTGTGCCACTACAGCATATGTAATATTTAATGGAAAAACAGCAAACTATTTTCATTATTTTTTGATATACAAATTGTATTAGACCTAGAGATGAGATCTATAGCCTTTTTTGAAGGTAATTTCAAACCCGAGAAGAGAATGGTTTAAAATCTATAACTGTTGCTATAAAAATGACATGAACCCCTTTTATTGAAAACCTATTTAAAACAAGCAATTATCAAAGTATTGCAAGCAATCCATAAGTCCCCTACCGGTTAGAACCCCAGCAACAGTTTGATGGGCCATTGGCCATTTAATTTTACCAGTGGATGAATGACATGAATGAACTTAAATCTTTTGAGTTCTAAGTTTGTCTATATCACAGTAATGTGTTAAGTTTCCCTGCCTAGTAAGGAAATTATGTTTAGACAACCTTGTCATATAATTATGATGTGGGATTTTAAAGAAAATCCTATAAGGAATGAAGAAGTTGGAGTGAAAAATACCAATTTCTCGAAAAAAATCTAAGTTCAAGGGGGAGATAATTCTGGAAATAGTCTTGCTAGAGTACTTAACCTTTTCAAAAATGTTGAGTGATAATAAGAAACATATTTATGAAGTTTGAAGTAGATACATTAGGAAATAAAAAAAGTTATTTAAAAAAGACAACATTATTTTCCATAAAGGGAGGTCATAGTGATAATTTTTGTGCTTGAGTTGTAAACCTTGTCACATATGATGTGGTTGATGGCCAGAAACTTATATTTAAAGTTTGAAGTAAACACCTTAAGAAATAAAGAACTTATAGTGAAAAAGCTGAAAAATTTAAATCAGAATCTTAAAATTCAGGCTATTTGTTGCCATAGCAACCAGAATTTTCAACATAGGAGGAAAAGAAAAAGATGTGCATAATCTCCAGACTGCCATCTACCCATATTTCAAGTTTCATAAAAATATTTTCAGTACTTTTTGAGTTATCACTGGATCCAGTTTATGTGTTAAATTTGCCATATTTACAGACTGTTTGTTGCCAAAGCAACCAGAATTTTCAACATAGGAAGAAAAAAAAAGACGTGCATAATGTCCATACTGCCATCTATCCATATATCAAGTTTCATAAAAATATTTTCAGTACTTTTTGCGTTATCGCGGGATCCAGTTTTGTGGACGGACGGACTGACAGACAGACAGACGGACGGAGGGTAATCCTAAAGTCCCCTCTGGTTAAACCGGTAGGGGACTAATTACAATAAAATATTCTGTTCTTGAGCAGTTTTGCAAGTTTTTACGTGTGCTAGATAAAAGGAACTTTTTTATGTTCACATTCGTGTTGTTTTGTCCGTAAAAAGTCTTCAGTTCTTCAATTGATTCACCAGTTTTCGCAGAAAGATTTTTATTGCATATCCAATCATGAATAGTTTCAGTTTCAATTTAGATGACAGAATAACTTTTCTCCTCTTCGATTGCACTCTAGATCTGTTAATTCACATCAGCGTAACAGTATTACAAGAAATACACCTTATGTCGTTCTCTCACCTCTAAATGTGTCATCTGTTTATTTGTTTTATATACCGAAGTCTTTTAACATTTTAAGAAATTCACTCCGTATTAGAATATCACCCATTAAACATACAATTTTAAAGAAATACAATAACAAACAGACCAATTTTCCTTAAAGGTCTAGAGCGTATCCTTCTATAAACAAGTGTAATTCTAAGAGGTGTGTATGTTGTAACTTTTTATTGCACATGTTTACTATTACCTGTACAGTTAATGGCAGAACATTTAATACAATTTTAACACTGATATAGACTGAAAGTCAACTCATTTTATTTATGTTAGTGATATCGATCGATGCGGCCATATTGTATTTACCTTCTGACGTAATGTAAACAGTGGACTTAATTATATTGCTTAAATACTAATAAAATAATATTAATAATAATGTGTTAACATGAAATGCTCCCGGTTGCGGCAATTAGTATGTTGAGCAAAACAGGACGCTCTCTTAAAATTCCGAGAGCACTTCTATAAAATGAGAAATCGTAGCAAATTGACTACCCTTTATATCAACACTCTAAAAAATTAGCCTGTAACAGTTCAACCAGTGGAACAAATCATTTAAGATCCTGATACATCGTCTAGTTTTAAAGTAAAAGCCAGGAACTTAGCTAAATTGAAATGGATTAAAAAATTACAAACGCCTTCTCCGCATGGCCTTTATGACAATATCTTTCAACAAGGCAATATTTCTAAAGATCCCAGTATTGACATTTTTTTCTATTCTTAACACACAGAAGCGGAAATCTAGATCCCATGGAATACGTAAAAATGGTAACATCTAACGCAAATAAAAACTGACTATGTCTGTTTCCGATTTAAATAACTGTTACATCTTGACTAATTCGGGTAGACATGCTATGTTATCACATCTAACCTCTCTTTCTTTTCGGTCTTTTATAACTTCAGACGAAGAAGCTGATCACATAGTAATTCAAACTGATTCTTTATATACTGCAGCGTACATTATAGCGTACAATTATAACAAAATTGTCTCCGACCTAGACGTTGAATCTAATACTGCAACTAGTTGAGACTGCAAAAATTTCAAATTCCGTGACTTAGATTTTGGCCATATAATCACTGATGATTTTGATATAATAAACGACAACAGAATCCGTAATTTATTTCTGAAAGAACCAAACTATAGATTTTTTCCGATATTTAATGCTTGTCGAAGTCAGATAGCTGAATCGATCGAGGACTTTTCAGTAAGATTGTGTCGTCACGAAATTGCTGATAGTAATGCACTTAATACATGGAAACATAATATATTTAATATTATTGAATAACGCATCGAATTTTATCGTTGGAATGAACATCTTTTACTACTTAAACCTAGACTTACTTAACGACACCTTACAAAGGAGATATTAGCGTTCCACTCTAAATTTGTTTTAGTTCCGGCTGACAAGGCGGCCAATAACATGATTATCGTATGACGTATTCATTATATAAATGTTTTACCAAATGAATTAAACAGCACTAATACTTATTCAAAAACCGTTTGGTTTTTTTCTGAAAGAGATATTGTGAACAGTCATATTTCTAGTATTTCTAACTTTAAAGTACGTGTTGATGAGAAAAGGCTTAAACTTCCTATCATGTACAGTTTTTTTATTACATTTAGCATCTTGAATCTAAGAAAGATAAATTTGATAACTATACGTTGATCTGGAACCAAGTGACCCCTGGAGCAAAGATAGAGAATCACCCAAAGTATGATATTTCCAAATATGAAAGACATTCGTCAGTTTGATTTAATTTCAAAATATATTCAATAGTGATTTAAAATTCTTCTGCGACAAAGGATTAGCCAGTCTGGTTTTAATGGCGATGTGATTTACAAACTTCGTAAGATTTTGGGTAATGGTAACTTTTTTTGCTATTTGTACTAAATCATTAAACGTTTTACTAAAAGAGGTTATGACAACATACTGCATGCTTAGTGTTCAACCCTTTTACAGTTGGACACTACGCTTTCCTCTTTTGATTACATCTGACGGACCAAGTGGGAGACCCAATGATGGACAGTTTTTAAAGCCCTTTGGGACTGAATTGTCTTAATTTTCATCTACTGTCTTAGTGGTTAGTATATTATCAATATGGGGATGAATGAAAAGTATGACGAAAATTAAAGCTATAGGACATTAAATAGGACAAGCAATAACACATATAAACATGTACGTATATGAACTTGTGACATATAGATCGACTAGGATAATTATATAAAATGAAAATATATAACAAATAATAAGGAACTAAATGCAGATTCACTTTGAACTACTAATTTTGTGCGATTTTCGCCCGACACGAAAACCTATGATAAAATAGATAATTTTGATTTTGGTGTAGTAAATTATTCACATTTAGATGAAGACGTACCGCATGGAAAATCTTACGGGGTATATGTATCTCAATTAATTAAATTCGCAAGAGCTTTAAGTAACGTAAAGGATTTTCAAGAGTGAAATACTTTCATATCCAGCAAGCTACTCAATCTGGGCTACCGCTATTATAAATTACGTAAACATGTTGCAAAAATTTACAATCATAACTTTGATTTAATCTCATAATTCAATATTGATTTAAAAACACTTCTGCGACAAGGGACTAGCCAGCCTGAGTTTTATGGGGATGTTATTTACAAGCGTCGTATGATCTTGGATCATTGTAACTTTTTTGGTTGTCTTCACCAAAATTATTTATTTATCTTTTATTAAAAGAGGTTATGTCCCTACTATTTGAAGACATTCCGCATACTTAGTGTTCAACACTTTGACAGATGGACGCTTTCCTCTTTTAATTACATCTGACGGACCAAGTGGGATACTCTATGATGGACAGTTGTTAAAGCCCTTTTGGACTGAATTGCCTTTAAGTTAATGTTCGTCTTCTGTCTTGCTTCGTCGGGCCTTTGTAGGTGATTTTCTTGTTGCTCTGTTTTCCTGTAGGACATTGAGTACTTTTGTTCTGGTGATTGGGTTTACTTTTATGTTTCTACATAATCATTTTGGTGTTTTTCTTATTTAACCTTTTATAACCATAACAACTGCTAGAAATTGATTTGGCGGGGATTCATTTTATTTACACTGTCTCGTTTGTAGGAACATGGTGGGGCTAGGAGGTTCGGTGCACCATTAACCGGTTTAAATTCCCCATCAGTACTTGAGCTGCTGACCGTTCCAATGCGGCGTCCTTCTGTGTTCCTCAGATGGATGTCTATGTTGTTTCATACTGTTTTGGTGACACTTCTGCTTGTGTCCCTTGTTGTTTTCTTGTCTACGGTAAGTATATTCCCCTTTGCCCCTAGTTTTTTCTCTTATTACCCCCCCCCCCCTTCTCCTGTCCCCAACCTTGTGCCCTTAGACTTTCTGGGCCTTTTATTCAATCGTTTATTTTTTCTAGATTGTTTTTGTTTGGGGTCCGCCTGGGCTCCTTGCCATTGGTTCTTGTTGCTGGGTCGTATTGGGGTTGCATTCATTGAATGCCGCCTTTTCTTGTTGATCTTGTTAATCATATTTTGTTTTCGTACACATGGGGGTGGAACCCCATATATATATCTCAAAAATGAGAATCGGTAAAAATTATAAGTGAACTTCCGCTGGTCAATCGCTTGGTAACTTTTCATCTTTTAAAAATATATTTAAAATTCAATCCTTTTTTATAAAGAAAATCGAAATGTGATTCTACCCTCATGACTCTCCTCTATATAACCCATTTTTGTTTTAAAATTCTATGCAGTCTTCAACGAGATATTCTTTCTGTCGTGGGTGTGTTCAAAACATGCAATGTGAATGGAGAAAATGTCACTTAACGGACTCAAAATACAGAGATTAAACGAAATCTCACTACATACTGATGCGTAACAATCAGACAAATGCTGATTTAAACAATTATTGAGATTTGGCTACAAACGAAATCATAAGGGTGATTATACGGTATTCAAGTAGGAAATATGATAAACAAGATCAACAAGGAAAGGCGGCGTTCAATGAACGCAACCCCCATATGACCCAGCAACAAGAACCAATGGCAAGGAGCCCATCCCATAATCAATGACCAGGTCAGGCTCTTAAAACCCATGTAGAGTTCTTATCTTCTATTGTCCAAATTTTATATCTTGGTAATTAAAAATTCTGGCCGGTCAAGTTTTGGCAAACCTTCAAAAGTGAAGTGGTCATCATAGTCATGCAACTGGGACTTGCCCACGTGACAGACTGGTTCTTCATCTTTTTAAATCATTTATTATAATATTTAATTGAAGCATTGTTAAGGGACGGGATCCAAACTCCCCTTGGACAGTTCCGATACGTATATACCTGATGTCACAAGCCCGCAACGGCAGTCAGACTCTTTCTTCTCGCCGTAATTTAAGCTTTCGACTTGCGAACATTGTAACATTGTTAAGATAAATAAGATAAATGCAAAGTACTACAATCGTAACATAAGAATTGAAGACGAGAATATAACACTATTGATTAAATGTACGGGGAGACTTTTTACAGCCGCCACACGGCACTAATAACACGGATGTGACAATGAAAAAGAGAAAAACAAAATCCCATAAGAAAGCCCAACACGACAAAATTGGAGGCTCCGTTTGATTGAACTTGTTCATGGACGTTACTAAAGTGCAAGATACCGTCCATGCCCCCTAGCATCGGCTTAAGCAGAATTCCACATTTTCACACAAAAATGATGAATTTTGAATTTAGAAACATTCGCAGATATATTCATACGGCGGTTATTATGGAACCTTCAATGTGACACAGTAGTGTCATTCCATAAAAAGCGGCGTATGTTCCCCAAGTAAAAGAATGCGTGTGCCCTAAACGAGAAAACAATGGTCGGAACTAAATAAAATGAATTTTGAAAGGGGATCTGAGACTATGAAGCCCGTAAATAATAAACAAGACGTTAAGAGACAAATTTCTAAAAGCAGGCAACATATCCTTAGTGTGATTATACGGTATTCAAGTAGGAATACTGGAACCATTACAGTTGGAAAAGGAGAAACTACAGATGCCATCTAAAATGCATACACAACAATAGTACTGAACGATAAAACATGAAAAACATCAATTTATAAAAAAGACTATGAATTTATTATTTATTCTAGCAACTTTGACATTGATCCTAGTGATCCTAAGCTCCGCCAAAAGTTAAATAAAATTTAACGTGTCTATCTACCAAATAAAGATGATATCAGTAAATGAATAAAAGTTGCAAGGAACGATTTATGATGCATTTAACTTGCCGGAATAGGTAAACACTAATGCTACCAGGATGCTTTTTTCAAGTTATATAAAGGGACATAACTGGGAAAACGGATGACATGGTTATATAACCATGCAGTATCATGTACTTTTTGTTGATAAGTATCGTGTTCATTATGAAACTGTCAAGAGATCTGAAAATATTTTCAACTAGCCGGTTTTGAATTCATTTCTATTTTCAGTGTTAAAAGGGACACAGCCTGAATAAAATGGAAGTCATATGTGATGTAATTTGCAAAGGTCATGCACTTTAACACGGTAGGGAATAACGTGACTTTCACGGTTACGCGTACAGATAATATGGCGGACTAAAAACCTCGCTTCACATGTGTTTTTTCAGGTAATTCTTTATCATATCACTTTTACTTACATATGAGACCTGTTGCAGCTTACGCGGAATAAAGAATTGTTGTCGGCTATACCTTATTTTCCACCCCTGTGCTCATAGCTTTTATAAACACTCATGATCAAAAATTCAACAGGAATTTTCAATATGGACAATTTTTTTGCGGGTAACATTCACGCAAAATTTGTATTTTTTATGAATGTCGAGTTAGCAAAGAGAAATTGTTCATAGAAGATCTTCATTTGAAAATGTAAATATAAGGCATGTTAAATGTTGACTGGCTATTTTCTATTCCAGTACACGAGAGAAAAAAAGATTTTGGAAACAGACACGCATACTTTTAACTCCCACGCAATATTTTATGTGCCAACAATATTTATGCAGGTTATAGCCTAGATATTGATTTAACAAAATCATGATTGATGCATTTAGCCTTAAATTGTCATAGACTTTTTGAACAATAATAAAAATACCGCCAGTAAGTCCCGGATAAAATGAACCCAGCAGACCGGCAACGTTGTAACAACGTTGAATTATGGTTGATTTCAACGTTGAAGTAACGTTGGATTTATAATCGGATTTGAAAGTTTAAACAACGTCGAAATTCAAACCAAATTCGGACCGACCAACCGACGCAACAAAGCAAATCCATTATAGCCCCCCCCCCCCCACACACACATTTTGTGTTGAGGGGTATAATTAGCCCCTATTGGTAGCAGAATACATACTCACGTATATAATGTTACCCGCAAAATAATTGTCCACATTGAAAATTCCTGTTGAATTTTTTAGTGTTTGTTAAAGCTGTAAGCACAGGGGTGGTAAATAAGGAATAGCTGACAACAATTCTTTATTCCGCGTAGGCTGCAACATGTCTCGTATGTAAGTAAAAGGGATATGATAAAAAATTACCTGAAAACACATTCGAAGCGAGGTTTCTAGGCAGCCATATTGTCTGTACGCGTAAGCGTAAAAGTCACGTGATTCCCTACCATGTTTAAACTGATCAATCAGTGTGTTAGTAATAAAGCCATTTTATACAGGTAGAACTTTAGAATAATCTACTGGTTTAGGGTGACATCAAATGAATTGAACGGACGGACGGTCAAATTACTATATGCTCGGGAGCTTAACTTGTGTTTCCTTTCATAAATGATTAAAATGTTTTTGTACTTGCCAAGTATTCTTTTTCGCTATAACTTTTTATGAATAACTTTGAACCCACTATGTTTATCTCTTCTCCAATGCATGTTTCACCAGATAAATAAAATACTGTGTCTCCATGTAGATGTTCTGCAGACTGTTTAAAATAAAAGGAAATACTATTTTCATAATTAACGCTAAGCACTAAAAACGTTATTATGACATAACGCCTGCATTAAAAAAACAATATATGATGTCCCTTATATCGCTCAACTGAATGTGAATACTCTCTTTGACAAGAAACAAGTAATATTGCAAACTATAACCAAAAGCAATCTTAAACTAAAACTCAAAAGTTTATAACTGAAATAGTGATCATGTAAAAACATAACTGGTTGTTGCTTTTGCAGAGGGAAAACAACAGTTACATAAGAAGTCACTGGTTGCTGTAAAAATTATGGTTCCTTGGAAGTAAGTGTCTACAATGAAATTAGATGCATAATTATGTTAGATAAAAAATGTTTGCTATAGAAGTCACTTGTTGCTAGTTGAAAGTATAATGCAAATAGTTGCTAATTGATTCTATGGAAACAAAGCTTTAATAAGCTTGTCTAGATTTGGATATATTTATTTTTCAAAAAGGTTTTACCTAACATTAAAGGAAAATCAATTTCCCCGGGACAGGGCCAATGTTGACCTGGGGCTGTTATTTGAAAACAATGTGTAGATGTCCAATGCAGAGGTTATATGAGCATAGTGAGCATGTAAATTAACCACGAATTAAAAATGATAATTGAAAAATCGTCTTTATTTTCTTGGTATGATTGCAAATTTTTACTTTATCTAATTAAAGGGAGATCAATCACCCAGAATGGAATGCAGTGTAAATAACAGTGAATTATTTTGCCTTTATGTTTATAGACAATGTTAAATGAGTGACCCGTAAGCAAATTTTGATGCCAGGGCTTTTATTTGAATAAACTTGATAGACATCAAATAGAAGCTGTTTAATGCCAAGTATCTATGCTGTAGCGCTTTTGGATTTTCACAATATTTTTTTACTTGTAACTCTATACATATAATGAAAGTCAATGCCCCCTGGGACGGGAACAATTTTTGTTCTAGGGCTTTGTTTGAGTAAGGCTGGTAGATACCTACTTGACGATGTTTCATGCCAAATATCTAAGCTCTAGCGCTTCCGGTTTCACAAGAAGGTTTCTAGTTTTTACCTAATATATATAAGGAAAATTAATGACCTCCTGGAGCGGAGGCAATGCTGACACTTGGAAAAACCATGGCACCCAGAATTTAGCATTGAATGGAATTCTTTTAACATTTTTAAAAGGGATTCATGCAAGGAACATTCCTGCCTAGTTTTAATAATATTGGTCTATTGGTATAGGATTGTTTTTTAAGTATTTGACTTCATTTTTTGAAGGATGCACGACGGACACATAATGTCTCTTTCATTTTAGATTGTTTCTAATGACAATATCCTTTTGAAACTCCCTTTGGCTATAGATGGTAATGTTGAAAGTCGATTTTTATTACATTTATTTCTAAAATTTGTGTTTATTCAATATGTTATTCATGCAAGTCAAATACATTTAAAAAAATAATAAAACAAAACTACATTAATATGGGATAAATATATGATGAGAAGTTGTGTCCTATTATAATAGTGATGCTTCTATCATCTCAAGTTTCTTGAAATTAGTATGTAGATGCAATATATTCTTGTCAAGAGTTAATTCTTCAACTAATAGAGGAAATTTGTTTGTTTTGCATGTAAAATTGAAATATCATCACAGACTGAATACAAGATGTAATGTTTTAACTTGTGGTTTTCACGAGTGTCCTATAATTTGATCTTACATACAAAACAGACACAAATGCTTTGTATAGGTTTAAAGTCAATTTTAATGATTTTTCCAGCGTAACAAAACGTTCTCTCATTCATGACGTCATTATATCATGACGTCTTATTGTTTTTGTTTCCCTACTCGAGCACATTTTAGTCATTAAAGTGTGTATCTTTGACGATGAATAAAGTTATATTCTTGTCATTCGCATTCATATATAAACCGGCAACTGTGAAAATTATATTTTATAATTTCACAGTGAAATGATGAAAATATAGCTTCACTATCAACTGAAGAGCATGTTATATGCTTTTGAATTGCTTAAGAATCTGGAACGACTTGAATTCAATGCATACTGAAAAAATGACGAGGGGATGACTATTCCTTAAAATAGTCAGCAGGAGACAGTAGTTTATGGCGTCCATCTTATATCGGTACATATTAAATTTTGGCTGCTTCCTGTCTTTATTTAAATTGGCTTTCGTAAACATAAACGTTATCTTATAAGTAATTGTTACAAATGTATTTTTACACACTCTAGAAAGTCTATAATGAATTTTCATTGATACATTTAAAAATTACAATTCATATAACCAGCTGCATGTCATGCAAAACCTTTCAATTGAAAACAATCATAAACAATTAAAGAAAGGCATTATATGTACTTCACTTCATCGTAATTTTATCTAAAACGACATAAAACTAAATCTCACACTTAATCTTTGTAATAGTGGCGCGTTATCTTCGTCGTCCTTTGAAGTTGAATGCTTGATTCGTTGAAAGATTTGTGTAGTTGAATTGATGAAAGTGGATATTCCTTCTTCCGTCGAACCTAGAATCAAGACATTTTGAAAGCTGTCCGACTGTTGTTTCATTATTTCAATAATAAGGCTCTTTTCAAGCTGAAATAATTGAGAAAAATGTAAAAACAAAATAAATTTGAAACTGTACGAAACATGTCTGTCTTTTTAAAAAAACAGTATGCTAAATGAATTGTACACTGTCACAAAGAACTTTATATTTGTCTTGTTGATATTTTAGTTGATGGTTCCTATATTTTTACCTTGGTATAACATGATTTCCTTTATATAACACAAATAACTGATATTTAACCTTTATTGAAATGTCGGTTTTTATAACAGTTAAGACATTTAAGGGGGAGTCACAGCGTATTCCATATCAGGCTTTTTCGGTTTGCGCAAAAAATAATCAATTACATTAATTAGTGAATAAATATAACAATATGTCCTTCGCAACTATTTTACAAATATGTATTGCTGTATTATAACTGCATATTTACTATATATAATTGTAAGATCATCATAAAGGAATTACTTTATCGTCCCACACGGAAGGTTGTCGCCATGGCTCCTCATATCGGTATAATGAAGTAACTTGTGTTTGCCATATATTTTCCAGTAGATATTTTCCCAGCAGATTTCCCATTTTTGAATATCGGTGTGTTGTAGATTAGGCAGTATCACAATGAAACTTAAAGTATGAAACGATGAATTGGCATTTATATTAATATGTTACAAAATACAATATGCTGACTATATTCCTGATGTTTTGATAACCTTTTCATGGCTTATACCTGATTTGGTTAATATCATAATTTCTTATTACATGAAGAAGCTCCAAATCATAAAAGTATTTCATTGAATAGCAAACAGATCCTTTTACAATGTGGTGACAACTTTTACAAATGAACGTAATCAAATGTTGCTGAAAACTCTTTTTCTATGACTTGTCCACTGATGTTACCGAAATAAATCGTTCTGAAAGGCGATTTATCTAATACATGTAATTATAGTACCAACATTGAATTGAAATAATATAATAAAGCTGCGTTAAATAAAATAGTAATTAATATAAGAAGGTAAAATATCGACAACACTTTAATCCGTGTACATGAAAAATGTTCTCCAGATTTTAAGTGTTATCTTATTGTCTAAAAACAAGTTTAAGCAAGTGTAAATGAATATAGATATATTTGGAAAAGAAAAATGCAAAATGTATATAAAGTAAAAAACTATAAAGCAATAAAAATGACTGAATATACTGATTAAATGTGATGTTGTAGCTATAAACATAATAAAGTAGCACAGTAGAAGGAGTGAAGAAGTTACCCGCAATAAGATTAAACAAATCGCTTTGTTTCGGACATGAACATACTTGAAAATAGAGGCATTATCTGTATCAGGGATTAATGGCTTGCCACATACAACATTATTTAGAGTAATGTTAAAATTGTTAAGACCTTGAACTTAAAATATAGGCTATCTAGCTTTTTTTCATTGGAATGTACATATTTTTCGATATTTTTAAGACTTTCTCCAGACTTTTGGAAGGCGCTTTAGTTTCAAATTTGAGAATATTTACTACACCCTTTAAAATAACACAGTTACAAATAATATTGAATAATTATATATCAATGAAACATAATACATGCATTTATTATATATTTTGTTAGTCCATGTACATGATCCTATATATCTTTCAAAAGTACGAGAGTTAAGCATGTAAAACATTTTTATGTTTCACATCTAGATAAATATACTTGTAATGATCATTTTAAGGATCTTGTATCTTTGCAAAGATACCTAATTTAATTCAAGCTTTATGTATAAGATGCTAACTATAGTTCTTTATAATCACTTTTCAAGTAAGGAATATATGAAATAAGTGAAACCTTTCTTTAAATATTGAAAACATCATAATTGTTGTTTTGTATAAAACCGATACAAAAGTTGAACTTTTATTGTCAATATTTCCAAAAAAAAATGTTAAACGTTTGTAATTTTATGAATTTATATCCAGAATTTAGAAAAATTTAATGTACATGTATAAAGTTTTAAACGCCTTTTGAAAAAGTGTCAATATACATCTAATACATGTACCGAACTTTTCACAATTAACAATATTTTAAAAGTAAAACAAGAGCACTGCATAGACAGGCAATTATTGCCCGAATATGAATTTCCTTTTAAGTTATCAGAATTTTAAACTAGTCAAAAATAATCTTTAATGATAACGTACACTTATGGGCGCCGATAAGAACAACTTTTCACCATAAATTATTATAAAATATCTTCGTTTACATTCACGTGTAAAGTATAATTAAAGACAGTCTGTGAAAGTAAACTTAACTATCATGTCATTTGCATCACTCGTTGATATTTTTTTTTGTATGGTTACATGCTGCATACTTCATTACACCTTGAAATCTACACGATAGGAAATCACGTGACTTTTATGGTTACGCTCAATGACAAAATGGCGTATACCATAGCTCCATCCATATGTAGATGATTTTAGTTATTTAGGTGTGATATTCAACTTTAATGGTAAATTTAATAAAACAAAAAAGCACTTGACAGATCAAGCGAGGAAGGCTATGTTTAGTATTTTAACTAAAATTAAGAAATTGTGTTTGCCAATTGATATTCAGTTACAGTTGTTTGATAGTATGGTTAAGCCAATATTATTGTATGGGTCGGAGGTGTGGGGATCTGAAAATAATTCTATTATTTCTCAGTTTCAATTGAAATTTTATAAATACATACTTAAACTTAAGATGTCAACTCCTTCGGTTATGGTCTTGGGAGAACTAGGTGCATCTCCTATTGAAAATGATATTACTTGCAGAATGTTAAATTTTTGGAGTAAATTAGTTAATGGTAAAAATGATAAAATATGTGCTTCTTTGTACCGCACTATGTATAATCTTCATGAAAAGGGTATTTTACATTGTCAGTGGATCGAGAAAGTAAAATCTACTTTGAATAATATTGGTTGTTCTGATTTTTGGATAACTCAGAATGTTGCAAATTTTAATAATTTTAAATATGTAATAAAATCACGATTACGTGATCAGTTTTTTACAAGTATGGAATAGTGATGTTTTTGATTCTGCTAAGTGTTTAAACTATAGAATATATAAAACTCAATTTAAATTAGAACATTATTTACTATGTTTACCAAGAAATTTAGCAATTGCTCTCTGTAAATTTAGATGTCTCAATTCTAATATTCCTATAGAGAAAGGTCGCTACTTTGGTATTGAAAGAGAAAATAGAACATGCTCACTTTGTAATCAGCAAGAAATAGGTGATGAATTTCATTATATTTTTAAATGTACTTATTTTAATCATGAAAGACACAGGTATATCAGTAACTATTATTCAAGGTTTCCTAGTATTTTAAATTTTCAGGCTCTTATGTGTAGCGACAACAGAAATACTTTATTTAATCTAGCCATTTTTGTCAAAGCTATAATGCTGAAATTTCAATAAGTCATCTTTTCCTTATTTACTTCATGCCATGTTTGTATTATTATTTTTTGTTTTGTTGATTGTTCACTCTTATGCCCTTAAGGGCCATGAGTTTTGTTTATAAATAAATAAAATAAATAAATAAAAAAAGCAAATAGTTTAAGCAAACACTCACAAAGCCTATGGACACTTTTTTATATTTTTCATGGAAATGTCTGAGCATTT
Source organism: Ruditapes philippinarum (assembly GCF_026571515.1). Taxonomy (NCBI): domain Eukaryota; kingdom Metazoa; phylum Mollusca; class Bivalvia; order Venerida; family Veneridae; genus Ruditapes; species Ruditapes philippinarum. The sequence goes on along the minus strand of NW_026866046.1, from coordinate 29,874 downwards.
GAGAATAAATTTTTTTATATCTGAAAATAATTGTCTGAAAAAGTTGTTTGGCACTTATCTAAATACATAATATTTTAATAAGACAAAGCGAAATAAAACAATTTTTATTTAAAACTGTTACATCCGTCCCAAATCCTAACAGTTTGCAAAAGATGTAATATTTTTTTAAAAAATACCGAAAAAATTACCCTTTCTTTCCAAAAATATTATTACAGACGACACACTATCACTATCGGGTACGTGAAACGATGCAGATTTTCCGTGATACGGTGCTTCCATCCAATATGGAGGAAGGTAAACTTCTAAAAGGTACTGTCATTTAATTTTCGTCTCGACAACGGTGCAGAAAACTAGCAACGGTTAAGGAAAAGCGGCGCCGTTGCTTTGTGTCTGCACCGTTGTCGAGAGGAAGCAGAAAGTATACAAATTTCGACAAAACAAATTGAAAGAATAGATGTTTAAATTGCACAGATAATTTTATATATTTACCGTAATAAACAAATTAAAGTATTCACGTCAATATAAGTGTCTCTTGTACGGAGATTGACTCAAAGATTTACCACTTCTCTCGGTTCAAATTTCATGTACATTTATTTACAATTTTCTTTTTGTTTGTAAAAAAATCATTTATATCATATGTTACATACATTGTGAACTTATTGAATATAATGAATTTATTTTTACGTTACATGCAAATATTCTTCTATTACAATATAAAACGGATTTGTCTAAATGCATAGAAGTAAGATGACACGTACCTTCTTGTTGTTTACCTTCCTCCATTTTGAAATTATTATCAATTTGTCTATACAATTGCATCCTTTCAATAGTTAAATTAATTTAAATCATTAAAATGATTAAAACAACCATTAAAGGGACACCACTGAGGTTTTTGTTATGCGAATGGACCAAAACAAATGTTTTCACATTTTTGTATAACAAGATGTATGTCTTGACCAATAACTTGTTTACAAAACTTCAGATAATTCCCTTACTCCCGTTTTCCAAAAATAATTATCTTTATTGTGGTAATTGGCCCAAAAAATGACAACCGTTGCGTCGTTCTTCAGACTCAAATAAGCAATAAATCACATAAAAATCGATTATCAATGTAATTTGGTTTTCAAATTAAAGTGTACAAGTTGATTTTAGATAGGATTTAATTTCATTATTTGAGTGTTATGGACTTCAGTGGAGTTCCTTTAAAATTATTCCAAATCACACATTGTAGTTGGTAATGGCTTGCATTGAAATTCTTTTTGAACTATTTTTAAATATTTTTTTTAATTTTTGTTCAATTCAGGCTTATTTTTCTTGAATTACTAAAAAAAAGATTCTAAGACAAACTTCAAATTAGTGGAAAGAATTCATGGAAGCAACAAATTTATTTTTTCAGTAAGTTGTGCAGAAGTGTTTTTCAAAAACTGACTGTCAGTAGGTCCATATACCTGCTACCAACTATCCGAAATAACTTAACAGTAAGAGCCATTATTTTTGCAAATAAGCAACTACAAATCTTATCCCACATGATTTCTATATAAGCAGAAAGAGAAAAATGAACATTGAACTTAATATCTGAGATTAATTGTCCCACGGAAATTTCACCTCGTGGAATAGCTTTTGGATTTATATTTCCCACCTGATTAACCTTGAAATAACTAGAAATGTATGCATAGGACATAGATGCCACCATATTCCACAGTTTTGTTAGTGTAAGGATGTCTGACATGACAGCGGGACAGCATAACGGACAAGGGCATATCCAATTGACCCAATCCTCTTGAACTGAACCCGGGCTGCCCGGTTTACTGTCCAAAAAATCACTGGACAGTATGTTGAAGATATGGTTTGAGTGGCATACTAATATTTATAACCTAACTAATGAATGAAATTTTTAATCGCAAAAAAATTGACAAACCATATACAACTTGCATGGTGTAAGTTAAAAAACTTTAAGAAATAGTCAAATAAAACTTTCATGAAAAACACAGTTAATTACTTATTACATGTTGCTTCCATAAATTCTTGCCACTTGTTTGCCTGTTAAAATATTCCATCTTCGGGAACATGAGTATCATTAATATAAACATGTTTATCATATCAGTTTGAAAAAAAAATGTAGAAACTTTCTTATTAAACATCTGATATAAAACATCTAGCTTCTTCAGCCGTGTGTGGGAAGGGCGGGACATAGTTGATGGAAATGAGCTCCTTGCAGGTCAATGAGGTGATTTTATTTCCGAAATTGCTATAGGAGAGGCGGGTATTCACTTAAGTGACAAGATCCATGAAATCATGATATCTGAGCATTTTTTTTATTTCTGATTTTTTTAACATAATTATAGCAAAGCAATGATAACATACATTTGTTTTTATTTTTTGAAAGCTTCATGTTTTTTCCCTTTTAACCCAAAGCAGACGGGAACTTTTTGGGTTACATTCGAAAAAATTAAAAGGTTCAAGATTCATAATAAATGTTGTTTGAATAGCATGTCCAAAATATAGATCAAAAAAAATTTTAAATGCACTGTGGTGACTGCTTCCTTTCTTGCTTTTTCTTTTTCAAAAAAAGTTGACTATTAAATTGTCGACGGTTTGTTATTTTGGATTGTAAAAAATCTTAAATTATTTAAAAACCCAAACGCTTAGCTTTTTCTTTTGGGGAAAAGGGGTTCGCATTTTTTTGGATAAACCCCCTTTTTAACTAACAATGTTTATTAAAATTGCTTAATAATTTAATGATTAAAAAAACCATTAAATTTCATTGAAACTTGCACATTTCATGTCAAAAGAAAATGATGACGGGGGCATTTCCTGAAGCAAAATATTTAAGATTACCCACTTTAAACCGGGAATTTCTATTAGTTTTTCCTTATTGGAAAAATCTATTCCCCCCAGAAATAATCAAGTTGCATTTTTCTTTACTTTGTGTTTTCTGTTACTTATGGGTGATTAGTGCTAATAAAGTTTTCCACCCTTTGGGATTCCCGCAAAACTAGATTTTCCATATCATTGCCAAAAAATAGTAAACAAAATCAAAAGGGGAAAGGGGCGGGTTAATGAACGAAACCCCCCTATGCCCCCAGAACAAAACCAGGGAAAGGACCCAGGCGGCCCCAAACAAACGGGAAAGGAAAAGTTTCGTCAAAAATTTCCCATTCAAGAACAAGCTGAATACATAATTTTATGATGCAAAAATTCATCAATGACTTTTTAAAAACAGGTTCTTTTCATTGTAAGAGGGCACCATTGCTGCTTGGGAGAGTGGTTTTCCCATTTTTTTTAAAAAAATAAAAAAATGAATGCATGGGGCTTAAAAAATTAAAATAATGCAATAAGAAGAAAATTTCAAGTTTTTGGTTTAAGAATAACATTAGCCATAATTTTATTTATTACAATTTATAAAAAACGTTTTTTAAAACAAGTCATTTTTTAATATTTTTCTTAAAGATAATATAGATAAAAATTAGAAAAACCCTATAACAGGGATTCGGTTTAACAAAAAGTTCATTTTTCCGTTTTAAAGGTGTTATTTGGTATGTTATGCACCGCTTCCGTTTTATCTCGGAATACTCAATGATTATTAATTCAAAAAGTTGCGACTGTTTGTTTTCGGAATACCCTGCCTATTATCATTGAGTTACGTTAAAATGGTGCTGCCACTAAAAATTTTATTGTTACGTTTAGAATTCTATATATTCTTTAATTATTTTTTATTTAATTTTTTGTGTTAAATATACACGTGAGGTCTATAACCGTGCAAGCAAAAGCCCGGGATCACTTTGCGGTCCCAGCCTTTGACTTCTCCGTATAAAATATAAGCAATGTTTCTATTGTTTGCACTGTATGACTTAAATTAACATTAATCAAATTATAAAAAAAATCTTTAAAAGCTTGAACTGACCTCATCCTTACATTTCTACACCGACTGTATCTCTAAATGCAAAAGCATAAAAATGCATGTTAATTGAATTTATTAGCTTAAAAATTGATAGACGTAACATTTTCCAAAGCTCTGTATGTTAAATTGATATAACTTTAAAAAAAATAGAAAAAGAAAGTGAAATAAATATTTAATTGCCAAACATTCATATCCTAAATACTAGTATCACTTAGACTAGTTTCGCACACAATTTCTTGTCAGTATTTTTGTTCACAAAATTCAGAGCGAAACTAGCCTATGTGAATTTTTTCATAAGATCATTAAAAAACTGTTTTTTTTCCTCTATCATATATTGTTATTATAACATTTCCTGAAGCACTCATGTGCTTTTGTTATATACAATCACATAGAATAGTTTCGCATTCAATCGTTAAGCCATATATGACAATATTCTGGCGCGAAACTATTCTATGTGACATTTCTTGCTAAAACATCATTTTTAATTATCAGATTATAAAAAATAAAATAAGTATGGTTTTAAGTTCTCTTAAATACACACTTTATTTATATTGTATTGAACAATTCTGAAAATGTAACAATAGAGAAAGTTTTTTCCTTCTCCTGAACATTTTAAAAAAATGCACATAGACTGGTTTCGCGTTTTGCCCTCAAATATCATCACATGTCATAAATCACGTAACATATCACAATAGGAGGTCAGATCCTTTTGCTTACAGAGATCAAAGCAGTTTGAATACTCTGATATCACAGGGATAAAAATAAAATTAAATATTGTAAAGACGCAAAAATCCGAGTAAATTTTTTTTTTTTACATTTTAAAAATAGAATTGTAAATTACAATGTCATTTCTTGATAGCCTTGTGCCCTGTCCTGTTTTTGTTACGGGTCCGCCTGGGCTCCTTTCCACTGGTTCTTGTTACTTGGTCTTGTGGAGGTTGCGTTCATTGAACGGCGCGTTTCCTTGTTGATTTTGTTTATCGTATTTTATTATTATCATTATCTATATTACAATTAAAGATTAAAAGTATTATTATGTTAGTTACCAATGTTCCTGTCTAACATAAGTAGTCATTTATTCGAATATTTAAAAATTTAATAGCGTCTTTTATGTTTCTGATTAAAGAAAAAACAAAACAAAAAACAACAACAAAAAAACAACAAAAAAAACACCCATACCTGTCAAACTTGTTTATAGTGTCTTACATGCAACGATATCTCAATTTATCCTCAAAAAATGACAAAACCCATTTTCTTAGTGTTAATGTTGACACAATCAGTATGAAATAATAATGTTCGTTTCTGACTTTCTCCTAAGGTAAACATTAAGTATTAAACTTAAATTTCCCATTTTTTTGAGCGAAGATTATTTCCACTATCGGTAATGATTGTTCCTGTCCTGTTCCGTACTGTATCACAGTTTATAACGGAATATTAGGGGTTATATCTTTACAAAGGTATTTTGTTAAATGTTATTCATTGTTTAAATAACAATAGATTAACATTAAAACTTTAAATGCGCAATCGAAGCATTGAAGTTTAGGTATTATATACAGGTATGAAACATCTTTTTACAAACATTTAAAGTTTAATTAAATACTTAATTAAAAATCAATAGCAAATTACGACAAAGGATTAAAACAATACCAAGTATGTCAAAAGATTAAAAAAGCCCCAATAAATCGAATACAAATACTAAAAGTATTTTGCATAAAGCATAATACACTGCTTATAACAAGTATAAATTGTTATGTATACATTATACCGTTGGGCCTCCGCCTTCGGATCGGGAGGTCGAAGGTTCCAGCCCTACGGGGAGCGTTCATTGAAGTATAAATGTTTCTCGTAGGACTCGTTTCTTAAGCGATCAGGTAGCATAATGATTACCGATTTGTATCTGCCTTGCGCATGGCATCGTGAAGTTTGGACGTACATTGCATGCAATTAAAAGGTGTCTCATAAATCATAAATGGCTGGCCCTTTAAGTAGGTGTGACACTATAATAAACAAGACTTTTTTATACAATTTTTGGAGGTCAAACATGGAATTTACAGCAAACAAAATATGATTAGTTGAATATTATATTCAATATTCAATAATTTGCGTTTGTAAAAGTTTCAAATAAACAGGTGCCAATGTTCTAAAAATTGAATTTCACTTATTAAAATGTCTTTTTTGCAAAAATCACAAATTTGCGAGTTATAGATACAAAAATTAACATCTTCCTTGAGCATTATTTTTTCCGCAATCTGTATGTCGTTAAGCTTAATAGCTTAATAGCTTCAGCCAAAAACTTAAACATCTGATTTGTCGCATCACAAGTAATGTTAAGTAAGATATTAGTTGATATTTGGACGCACAAAACTTATGTATGTTTTTTTTTGTTGTTGTTTTTTTTTTCAATATCGCGTCCGTCATGCATTCCCCGAACTTCTGATCCAAATGCAAGGACTGAGCAAACAAGTGAGTCAATCAGATAAATTTGTTTATGAATTACTGTCACTTAATTGATCAACGTTAAAGGTATATCTATCTTAAATAACATCGTTGTAATCTAGACATCCTACCAAATGACAAACAAAAAAGCGCAAATTTAATTCTGGGCCTGTAAATTATAATAATTCGAGAACTGGGTTTTGCGAAAAAAGATCGCGAGAATACATAATGATTTATAGTTAATAATGTAAGCTAAAATGTCATTAAATAAATGGATTGCCTTTACACAAGTTCCTTTTAAAAAACTTTTAGGAAACCACACTTGCCTGTGGACAGTTTCTGCCAGAAAAACGGCCCCGTAACATATTTAAACCCCTACTGCATAACAAATTAAAAGGGAAGTTCAGATTAAACTCCTTTCCTATTTCCACAAAGTTCGCAAGAATGGAAAGGTTTTATCAAGACCTCTCCACAGTTTTGAAGATTAGTGGTGGTATCCATTTTTGTGCGTATCAAATTTGTAGTAAAATGGAATATTATTTCAGCCTCAAATATTTAAAAACCATTCTACAAACTTGTTATCGCATGCTCCGTCAAAATACGACTTTATTTAAACAAAAATCAACTCGAGGTGAACAAATGCGGGTAAAAGAAAATATCCTTTTTAATGTACTTTACGTTTAACACTACGGATAGTTGTTCAATTCGGTTTATTTTCCTTTACATTGTAAAAATTTATTATTTTATATTTGAATAGCGATTTTCTAAAAGAAAAATATAACAGTAAACATATATTAAATGCTGTTAAAAATTATGAAATTTGAAATATCATCTACAAAGGATTATCTGCTTTAAGGATGATAATCTAAGCCAATAATTTAAAAAGCTGGTTTTCCTCTTCTCATTTTATGTTAAACAATTGATCATTAACAGAACTGTACAACCATTTTATTTGGAATATAATCATCTTCCTCATTCCAAATAAGGTAAGGGGTCACGCGCGCCAGTAAAGGCCGGGCTACCATAAGTTTTCCCCAGGCGTAGTTCTAAATATGGAAAAATCAAAGGTTTGCAAACTAAAAAGTACCTATAATTTAGCCCATTCTGGCGTCTCAATGTTGTTGAAAAAATTATCAGATTTTGTTAATGAAGTGGAAAAGAGATTTTCTAAGTTTATTTTTCTGCAGTTACAGGTAAACGTTTCAAGAATTATCAATCAAAAGTAAGTGTATCAATCTTGTATAATATTATATAAATATAATAAATATATACTAATTCATTTCCGACGGTTTTTCCAAATTTTACATTCCCAAAATTTTTTTTTAGGCCCGCTTTGCTGCGTGCTTTTTTTCCCTTCCCCCTTCCAAAAATTTCCCGGAAAACGTCCAGAATTTTTAAAAAAAAATGATAAGTAAAATTCCAAACCTTTTTTAAAAAAAATGATCCCGTTTTTTGAAAAAGGGGGTGGAATGATCGGGGCGTCCAATGATGTTTTTTCGGGCCTTTTTATGTTTTGTTTCGATTCTTGGTTTTTCTTTGGGTTGTTTAAAGGGGGTTTCCAGGGTTTGCCTTTGAACCCAAACCAGGCTGTTAGGCTGCCCGGGGCGGGGGTAGGCTACTAATTTACCAAAATTTTGAACGTTTAAAAAGAAAAAAAAAATTTAAAAAAAAAAAGATTTTTTAAAAACTGAAAAAAGGTGGAATGGTCTAAAAATGTACTCCGTCATTTCTGGACCCGGTTTTCATTGCTTGTACTATCCTTTGTTTCCTTTAGGCTGCAAAGGACTGCCAGGCTTGCTGGGCTGCTAACTTTCACAAATTTCGAAGGGTAAATTGAAAAAAAAATTAAGTTTCTATTTTTAAATAAAGATCCGCGATATTTAGGGTTGACAATAAAAATATTTTCCTTTGATGGCATTGTTATTTCACTAGTAGTGGCCTGTTTCAGGACCACATGTCTAGTGTTTTGTAATACAACAAACGTAACAACTTGTGTTCTTACAATAAACAGAAGAGTTTCCTATTTCCCTCAAAGCATGGCAGTTTAATGGCCCAAAAAAAGGTTTTTGAGCTTACCTAAAGTGGGGTTTTGGAATCCCCCTTTTGAAAAAATAATCGATTCTGAACATATTTAAATATGATACTTAAATCTTGAAACTAATTGCCCCAGCTATAAAAATTCTTGGTTTGCATCTTGAATTACAACTTTTCCAGATTGACTGCAGTGTCGGCCATTCGTTTGACTGTCCCGCCAAGACCGTCACACGGACCCTTACCATGCCCGGATTCAAAGTAATTCCATGTGGCATTACAATTATATAATGTCACGTGATTTGCTACAGTATCAAATATCAGTTTATTCCGATACTGACTCGTCGGACTGTCCGTCCAGTAATGGACAGCGGATAAGTCAGGTACGAACAACTTGATATCTGGCATTATAGCATATAAAAATGCCAATACAGCAGTTGAGTTATGTGATTATGTGTCTGACACTATTACATAACTTTGATGTGAAATATCCTCATCTTTGCTGGTTCTGTAATACACAACTATTGGATGCAATGTTACACTAGTTTGACACCAATATGCACTTTGGATTTCGTCAAGCGTTTTGCAACTACAGTTCTCAGCAAAGTCCATATGGATTAAGACATGGTTTCTGGACAAGTTTCGCTTAAGGCAACGTATTTGTTCATACTGAGTTCGCATTCTCATAACATGTTCTTGAAAATCAGCCCTTTGAGTTTCAAAATGAGAAATGAATGAGTCTTTATCGATTACAGATTGAACAATTCTCATAACTTGCTTGGTATTTCCTTTGTCACTTACTTGTACCTCTTCCACTGTGATAAACTGATTTCATTCTTAATTTGTTGTCTGCAACTTGTCATATCAATATTTTCCTTCAGAAAGGACTCTGGATTAGATGAAACTAGCATACCTTCATTGCCCATTGCTTTAAGTGTAAGTGCCATATTCTGATGTTTTGTGCAGACACAACTGTTTCGTGAAATAAACTCACAACGTAAAAATATGCTGTGGTCTTATACGGCAAAATGTAGCTAATGAGACCTGTGTATTAGGATTTTCAGATAGATATTTCGAATGAAGATTTTCTAGGTAGTCAGTGAGAACTCGCGTCTGCTTGACTCCGATTTTCTTCTTGTCTGCTTTGCCTGGTTGTGAACGACTATTGTCATCACGTTGTTTTCTCCTTTGAGCTGTTTCCTAATTTTCGTTTTTACGGTTGATATTTTCAGATTTCAATGATGCTATTTGCTTTCGCCTTCGTGACATTTCATTTGATTTTCTCTTTTGTGACCCACGACGACGATTGGGAAAAAGGTAGAGCTACTTGTAGAAGGTTGCTATTTGAAGGGTCAACACTTTCGTAACCACTTGTCTCTGCTGCAGACTCCTCAATCTGGTTTCGTTCTTGCTCTTCTTATCGCTTTTTTTTTGCCTATGAATTTGCAAATTGATTTTATTTTTAATGTTCCTTTTCTTACGTTCGCTATCAGACAATTGTGTGGAAGGTACATAACGTTTTCTTCGTCTCTCTCTTTCTTTCTTCAAATAGCCTTCTTCATCTTTTTGTTTAAGTCTTCTCCTATAGTCTCGACATATCTCAGCTCTGGACTTTACCATTTTTTTGCCTGTGAAAAAAAAATCACTTACTCTTTTAAAAAAGAAACATTTAGGACAGATAAAAGAGCAAAGGGACAGACGTAACGAACGGACAGACAATCAAAAAAAGGAGAAAAATATCAACAAAAAGATATTCTATTTATTAAAGTATTTTGACCAAAATAGTTACTTTATTTACAAGAAATTTTAAAGCCATTAATATTCGGAAATGTTCACTACAATTTTGAAATGTTCGATACCCGAACATCTAAAACTCTTTCATGAGCAAAGAGGATATCCCATGCAACTTTAAAAACATTCTTTGTGATCTTAAGCTAAGGATATGTAGAAAAAAAAAGATATTTTAGATAAAAAAGCATGACATTTATTTGATTAAACAAGATAAAACTGACCACTTCCTAACACCGTGCATTTGAGTGATTTCATATGTTTATTAACATGGCAAAATTTCCCTCTAGAACAATTTTTCCTGACATGAAAACAACGAAATGTTATCAATAATTCGTCATTTGAAGAACTTCAATGTATATTGTTTGGTAGTAAGTCAAAGGATGTAAAAAAGGCACAATTATATAGAAATGAAATGTTCGATACCAAATGTAGCGAACATTTCATATATCATTTATTATATTTTACGAATACATGCAGACATTGTTTTTTCAAAAGTATCTTTTATATAAACTATTTAACAAATTTATACAAAAATTCATTCATTTAAGTTCAACGGAATTCATAAAATAAATAAAATTAAATTTGACTTACCACTCTCAAAATGTATCCGTTTCCGTGAATAACAACACCAATGTCAGTAAAAATGATCTGTTTTCTTTCGAGCCTTATTGATTGCAAATGACGCAATTGCTTACTTGATGATGTCATAAAGTTCCAGTAATTGCAGGAACTTGTCTCGAGCGAACATTTCGGTATCGTACATTTCTTGCACAATGTTCAAATATCATTCATCTGTTCAATATTCTGATATGAAATATCTACGTGTATGGAGAAGACTTAATGATAATGCACTAATTTATGGAAAAGAATGGGTTAGATTTTAATTAAAGATAGGCCTAGAATTCAAAGTATCGAACATTTCTGCTAAACCGCTCTACTTTATATGTGTCTTATTGATAACTCAAATACTTCGATTTCAGGGTTTCTTTGTAGATAAATGACAATCGTTATTCAATTTGTTCAAACCCCAATAACTCTTTAAAACAACCTCTCTGGAGTGTTCCTTTGCTAATAAACTGCTTGAAAGAAAAACATTGATTATGCGGTCTCGAACATTTTCATGAATTGTAAAATCTCGGCGACTTTGCTTTTTGACGTCTAGAATAACGTAAAATATTAAAAGCTGGAATAAAATACAATTAAGAGATTCAAAAGACAAGACACTTTATGAAAAAATTTTCTCTTTTAAAATCATTTATGATGTAAATGAGCGCTTTCTTATGATGACAGTCTCGAACATTACATTTTTAGTCATTTATAAATTCTCTATATGATTTGTATGTTATATTTAGTAGTCTTGATCAGTGCGAGTATGACTTATTTTTTAGAACACACTTGCTTAAGTTAAAATAACAACTATCGTGAGAATGGGTGTACTGATGTATTTCCGACCGTTTTTATGTTTGTACTATCCTTAGTTTTCTTTAGGCTGCTAGGCTGCCATCTTCAGGCTGTTAGGCTGCCAGGCTGCTAGACTGCCAACTTCAGGATGCTAAGCTGCCAACTTCACGTTAACTTAACATTAAAATATATTGATTTCATGCAAGTATTTGTTGCACTAAATTGCACTAAAAATAGTTATGCGATTTCGTAAATATGTACATTTATGGTTTTTGTACTTATGTTTGCATTCTGCATCATTCTGTATTCCAGAACCACTTGTGAGCCATTTTGAAAATGTTTAAGGCATTTCAGCACTTTAAATACTAGTATGTTGCACAACATTCAGGCTTCGCAAAGAGTTGTGCAAACTGGTTTCTGCAAGTGGGTCACGAGCCAGTCTACTTTTGAACACCACGCTAGCTTCATGCGCAAACAAAAATGGTAAATATGCTGGAAGTTTTATATTTGTTGGTATTCTTTGAGTTTATTGGAGTTTAAGTTGCGTATTATGTTGCTAGTGTTGCAGGTGCAATTCGACTAATCAGAAGTTCTTACTTTCCCGCCATTTGAACAATTAAACAAATCGTCAACAATTGCAAAAAGACCTCTCGCATGCCACTTTTTAAAGAAGCAAACTTGTTTTTGCTATGCCTCAAGCCATCAAAAAATTGGGGTTGTGTTATCTACACCCGACTCGCTAGAAATCTGCCTAATCATATATCGTCTAGTTTTCTTCGCAACCATAATGATCTCATAAATATAATTATTCAAACAGTTGAATTAGTACGTAGTTAGTGTGTGCACTTAATCATGATTAATATGGATCATAAACCCAAAACAAAGATCGTTTCTTGGTGCTGAAGGTCGATGCGAAACAGCGAGAGACCGCACAATCAACATATTGAAATAAATAAAAGATAATATAACGGAATGGTTATGCACATGTAAGATTAAGTAAGTACATGTATTCACGTTATAGAGTATTCACGTCGTCGATGGTCCGACCGGTCCGGCCTTGGCAGGACCAATATTTTGGCCAAAAATGAGTAGAAAAAAACCATACATCGTTGATTAGCAATTTGACACTAAAGTGACCCCGTATGAAATGCGCAGTAATATACAAACAAATCGTAAAGAAACAACTGGACACTGTTAATTGACCAGGTATATGTAGGGGTCCTATAAAGTCAAGTGTGAAGTGATCTTAATTGGCATTAATTGACATCGACGTGGCTTCGGACTGTTCACACACACACACACATATATATATGGCTATTCACAAATTAACACCATAGTTCTTAACACCATAAATTTTACTTCTGTTCACACACAAGTATCTAAATATGAACAATTTCAGATAGTATAATATCATGATGTGTGACACAGTTCCATCGGTACCAAATCAACCAACATCATTTTCGTTTCCCAAAACATGTCGAAATGTTTGGCGAGTACATCGTTTTTTTCATTAATGTTATATATATTATGATATAAAAAAAAACAACAAAAACAAAAATAGTGCATGAGATTTGCAATATGAGTTATGAATTTATTAAACTAGTATGCCTGATTTCACCGAGAAGTTGATACTTTTTTATTGATTGTATAAGGCAACCGTGTTCCGGCCTATATACTTCGAAGCACTCGATCTTGCCATCGCCAGTGTTAAAGAGAGATTTGACCAACCGGGATATCGCGTACTTCAGAACGTGAAGGATTTACTTATTAAGGCCGCACAACCTTTGAAGACCGAGTACACTAGAGAACTTAGTTTTGTTTGCGATTTCTGTGGTAACGATATTAACCGAGACATCTTTGAGGTGCAGCTGCAGCTGCTACGTTCACATTTTGACAAATCAGAAAATAATACTGTTACTTTACCTGACGTTTTGAAATTTGTGTCAGAACAGTCAGTGCTAGAACGAGCACTGTTCTCTGAGGTCGTTGTGTTGTTAAAGATTTTGTTAGTAATGCCTGCTACTAATGCTACCAGTGAAAGGACATTCTCGGCGCTTAGAACAATCTAATGGTGTTCCATAAGTACAGGACAGATTCACTCATGACAACATACTTGTAATTGCCGATGAGTTTATTACCACCAGAGAACGACGGCGATGTGCTTTTGGAAAATTTACATAAAATGAAATTTTGTGTTGTGTAAGATTATTGTGAACAAAATACAAGTTACTGCTAAACAAAAAGAGGTTATTGTTGACTGGTAATGTACTATTCTTCCATTATGTCATCGATCGTTATTTAAGCTGATACCATTGTGTGGTGTATGTTAAACAATAATCCACGTAAAATTTCTTGTATTTGTGTATTTATAATTATCAGATAAAAATTCATCTAAAGAATTATATCAACATCAGTTACTTCTTTATTTTTCATTTGCCAAATATCAATTACATGTAATTACCTTTTATATACACCTGTCCGTCCGTTATGCGAACCTTAAATTTCACCCTTAAAACTTACGACGCACTTAAATCTGTACAAAATTGTTGACATAATTATAAATATAACATGTACTAGCGCCAGGCTGTAAACTGTGCCAAATATCCTAGGAAAAAAGTTTTCCGGGGCAACATGCCCCCGTACCCCCCTAAATTCTTGCTTAAACCAAGAGGAGTAATAAGAGTGCTTTCTTATTACTATGTAGGTGAGAGAAAATACCAGATTATACACACAAGACTAACGTAGATCACATAAATACTCATATTTACACAGAACAAAACGATATGAATTGTAATAGAAAAGTTATTATTGAAGAATAATATCAAAGAGATTAACCTTTTACCCCATGAGCATATTGCGAAAAATGGCCGTTTTCATTGAAAAACCTCTTTTAACAAGTTCAAACTGCTCAAAATGCTTCAATACTAATGAAACTTGGCACAAATGTTGACTACACCATAGCCTCTGTAAAAGCATGCTCAATGGTAAATTTCCTGTTACCATGGAAACGGGGGGACGTCTCCAAATTGCCAAAAATCACTATTTTGCATTGTTTTTTTTACTCAAAACTGATTTCAAAGTGCTGCAACTTCTCAATGAATTGAGATAGAGTAAAAGGCTTTTCAGTGTCGGATACTAGTTACCCTAAGATCGACCTGAGGCCATTTTTAACCTGTCACATGTCCAAAATTTTCTTGGCGATGTGGGGGACTCCGCCCCCCCCCTTCAAACCCCCCAAACAGAAGGGGGCACATCCCCCTTCTGGCTACCCCCTGATGTAATATTTGGATGGGGGACGGTGCCAAAAATGTGGTCATTTTTTAACAACATTTCTCAAACGATAAACAGTGTTTGGGGCCTAAATAAGGCATGTTTTCACTGTTTGAGGCCTCAAAAAGGGGGGGGGGGGCAAAATGCCGTCGAAACACCCTTATATAAGGGAAAAGGTTAACACAAAATGATGAAAATCCTTGGAATTACACAAAAACTAGATTTTCCATGTTAACACATGCCCTAACACTGAAATTTGGTGAAAAATTGTTGTTTTTTTTACATTTTTTTTTTAATTAACCTTTTACCCCATGAGCATATTGCGAAAAATGGCCGTTTTCATTGAAAAGCCTCTTGTAACAAGTTCAAACTGCTCTGAAACTATGAAAAATGCTTCAATACTAATGAAACTTGGCACAAATGTTGACTACACCATAGCCTCTGTAACAGCATGCTCAATGGTAAATTTCCTGTTACCATGGCAACGGGGGGACGTCTCCAAATTGCCAAAAATCACTATTTTGCATTGTTATTTTCCATCAAAACTGATTTTAAAGTGCTGCAACTTCTCAATGAATTGAGATAGTGTAAAAGGCTTTTCAGTGTCGGTTACTAGTTACCCTAAGATCGACCTGAGGCCATTTTTAGCCTGTCACATGTCCAAAATTTTCTTGGCGATGAGGGGGACTCCACCCCCTTCAAACCCCCAAAACAGAAGGGGGCACATCCCCCTTCTGGCAACCCCCTGATGTAATATTTGGATGGGGGACGGCGCCAAAAAAGTGGTCACTTTTTTTAACAACATTTCTCAAAACGATAAACAGTGTTTGGGGCCTAAATAGGGCATTTTTTCACTGTTTTGAGGCCTCAAAAGGGGGGGGGCAAAAAGCCGTCGAAACACGCTTATATAAGGGAAAATGTTAAGATGCATGATATATTCTCAAAGGTATAAACTCGTTCCATCAACTCCATAGTTTTTGTCTTCTTCTTTCTCACTAATCTGTCTCTTATTTCTTACCTTCTATTACCCAACACTTTCAGCAGTTAACTTACATTCCCATATCTTTTTTCTTTAATTTGTCACAAACATGTTTAAAAGTTCTATTACTTTTCCTGATTAGTTTAAACGTTTAAAACTTATGTGTATTTATGGTACAGCGCTATATGGTTTTCCTTTACTTTTAATGTCTATATTTTATTATTAAGATCGGTTTAATTAGGACAAACATAGTGCAAATTGTACACTTTCTTGTACATGTAAAGAAGCAAGATTATAGTGAAAATGTTATGTATATTTTACACAAAAATGCATATATAATTGTTCCCATTTTATACATACTCTTTACGGAGAGAGTTTCTAAAAAAACTGTTAAAGATTCCTAATCAATCCGTACAATTTATTATTTATCAATTTTCATGTAAATGTAATGTTTATAAATAAAATTTCGTTTAAACATTACAAATCGTTCAAGAAACGACCATAAGTTTATGAGAACATATAATGATACTGTCCTAATCTTTTTATTTATTTTTGTAAGATATAGGTTTGAACATTAAAACGCAGTGTATATTTATTATCGTTTTAAACTAAACTGTTAAGTTCTGAACTATCAGTGTAATGCACACCCTACAGGTTGAATTGACAATAGGTATCTTTTAAAGCATTTATGGCATGTGTTGTATCATCTACCAATATCAATGATTTAAATGTATGTTGACCTAAAACTATTATGTTATAGGGTTGAAAAAATAATGTGATTTCAAACTTGAATCAGTGTAACCATCAAATGAACTTGTTTGTTAAACTATTAAATAATAGCCTTATGTTAAAGCTAACATGCCATAGTTATAATGAAATGAGCGCCTAACGTTTAAATCAATGTTGTAATTATAATAATAAGAATCATTTGAAAAGATATTAAATCCAGTATCTCAAACTTTCCTTGTAATTCAATACCTTGTAATTCAATTTCCTTGTAATTAGATTCCTTTAATTCAATTGCAGTATACCAAGTGTTGTATGTTCAAGATTACTGAAAATCTTTGTGTAACCTGAATCCTTTGTGCGTGAGTTTCGTTGGAGTTTTGATTCGTCTAAAAAACCGACTCAATCAAACCGAGTTGTCATTTGTGACTCTTGATATCCTTCCCTAACACTTTAAGTCTGTTGAATCCTAACATGATCAAAATAATGTCTTAATATTATCAAATTTAAAAGAGGATGTCGTATTGGTTGACACTGCACATTTTTTTTTTAGTTTTGTATCGTAAACACTTTCTGAGGTACAAAATATTACAAAATTTCAATCAATCGACAGTGCGATGGGGGTAACAATTCAGCTTGTTCATTGTGCGATGGTTTGTTTAATCGGACTTGAAAGAATCAAATATTTTGTTTCAGAGAATGGCGAATGGCAAGACCACATCAAGACTGGTCACACAGAGAGACTTTGAAAGCTTCAGTCGCCTAAACCCCATTTTGGTATTTAGGAGACGTCCGTTTTTTCATATGTTGATCTTTTTCCTGTTGTACTGATGGGCTTTCTTAACGTATGTTTGCTATCTGGTTTTCACAAACTTTCCATGGAAAATTAAAAGTCCGAAAAAAGGTTTTTTTATAATGTACAAGTCGTATACGTTGATCTAGTATTCTTGTGTACTTTTAACAAATAGGAACATGATAGCAAAACAACGTGATCCTTTGACAAAGTTCACCGTGAAAATTTTAAATGTTTTCCCGAAACAAGCAGAATTTTTGCGATCATGCTTTTTTAGACCGATTATCTTTCGAAACAGATGGAGAGACTTCACTCAAAGTCGTTTCAAACAAAATTGTGTTTTATGTTTATTGATAATTGCGCATGATTTAGAAAAAGTTCATATTAAGTATTAAAAAATTATACTACTTGAATGAAGGCTTTTTTTACAATATTCGACTATGTACCTTGTCAAACATTCACATTTCTTGGATATTTACTCTCCTATATAATATAGTGAGCTGTTTCATTGGGTAATGAAAATCAATATACATGTTTTTGAGTAACTTGTACGTGGAATAAGTCATTGAAATAGAGAAAAACGGAATTCCTAAAGAAAGTCCACACGGCAAAATTGTAAAATATTGCAGGGTCGGTTTGATTGAGCCCGTTCATGGACGGTACAAGAAAGTGAAAGTTACCGTCCACGCCCCATAGCACAGGCTTAAACAGAACACAAAAATAGTGAAACACACAACAAATTGAAATGCTTTCGAAATTATATAAAAGACAACTATGACTTCACACTTTACTTATATCGTTAAGAAGTTATCTCTCTTGAAATTTTAATTTTGTATGTGTGTGTTTGGGTTTGTTTACCCTCGCCACCGGAAAGAGACCATATGGGCGAGCATATACTTCATTTATAACCTTTTAAAAAGGGGGAGCTGATGTTTATTTACTTGTTGTTATATCCGTACATGTGTTTATGTGTATGACAGGGTAGTCTCTACGTACAACCTCTGCCATGGGAGGAAGATTGGGCAATCCCATACTAAGTTTAAGATTTCTAAAAGTTAATAATTAATATGCACTTAATTTAAAATTGGCCAAGACGTTTATATAAGTTACCGTCTTTTATAACAGGTATATTCAATATTTAATATAACTAAAAAAAAAATTAATATAATACCTATAAGTATAGTGTTCGCATACACATGCGAAGAAAGCATGTCAGGAACGTTTTCTGATCAATTCAATGTGGGCTGACTGTTATTTATGTTGGTTTCTATTTAAATGTTATAAACCGTAGACATTGGGATGCATATGATTTACATGTTTGTAATTAGCAGAGTTTGTTTTAAATTTTGTAGATTTTGCGAGTTCTACCGAACACCCGCTTTATGAAGTTAATTTTGATTAGTTTAGAGAAGATTGCCTCCTTTGTCCTCATTGGTCTAAAATTTCTTCTTTCAAAATAAGGAGGTCAATCCGATTTTCTTGAAATTTCTGCAAGTTTTATATTGACCTATTTCGACAAGTTTGTCGCGCGGACTGGATAGAAATTTTGCGGGTGCCCGTTGCATTCCAATGTTTACGAGTTTTTACCAACTTTATTTCTAAAATAAAACAAATATCATATTTAAAACATAGTGGAAACGGCCTTATCTATTTATCACTGTCTCATGGTATATAAATTATTATGCATCTAGATATCACGCATAATAATTAATTCTTCTATTACTTAAACAATTCATTGAAGAATAAAGAAAAATCTAAGTCCCCAAATATGGCTAATAATAATAACTGGGTTACCCATAATGTGATGAGATAGTCTTTTTTGTAAACATATTTAAGAAAATCTCATGCTTGAGTTAACCCGTGATAAACGTATTGCTCCATATGGAGCCACGGGTTCACGTTTACTTTAGTATTAAGGATACTAGTTTATATATACAGGAATAAAAAAGAAAGTTAATAAATAACACGGGGCGGGGGGCAAAGGGATATATACAATATGGAGTCTTTTTGACATTTTTGGTAATCTGTAGCCAGCACCTCCCAATTTTGAAAATAACCATGAGACTGTATGGTAACAATAGTCTAGTGCACAGCCTATTTAAGAAATTATTCAATTAAAATTAATATTGCAATAAAATTACAAAATAAATATATAAATAAATAAAATTTTAATACATTTGTCTGAGTATATATGCAGGAAGTTCATTTCATTGTATTGCAATTAATACAAAACGATAATATCAATAGTATATTCGATCATATTTCCTGGTTTATTTTAATTACATAGCTAGGTGTTCTTATCACATTTACTTTTTCTTATCTGTTTGCGTAGGTTGCACTATTCAAACTTAGCCCTGAATCTGGTGAAAGAGTAGGCCTTGCATTTACCATTTTACTAGCATATGCTGTTTATGCTATGTGACACTTATATCTGAAAGCATCCCACAGACGTCTATCACAGCCAGTTTGTTATGAAAGTCTCTGTTTGTAAAATGAATACCGGCAAGCATGTTAAAGTCTATACAACACTCTGGCAAAGTATAATGTTTGTAAAATGAATATGAACCAGCATATCAATGTCTTTTTCAACACCCTGGCAAAGTTTTCTGTCTGTTTAATGAATACGCACCACCATTTATATAAAGACTTTAGTCTTTTCAACACCCTGGCAAAGCTTTCTGTTTGTAAAACAAATACGAATCAGCATATCAAAGTATTTTCAACACTCTGGCAAAGTTGTCTGTTTGTAAAATGAAAACAAACTAGCATGTGAATTTCTTTTCAATCACCTACCAAAGAACTATCCCCTATTAAAAAGCTATTGATTATTTTGAGAATTATTTTAGCATTATTACCTCACTGTTAATAGTTTCTTTAGATATAAGTGTGTATTTGCTGTGCATAATTATACAATTTAGACAAAAACATTTAATAGATCTAATACATTTACACCATAAGAGAGTTAATAGAAATCATACGGCTACTTTCACTTTGCATACTTTGTCTCCATTCAGTTTAATATAAAACGTATATATCGTGTATGTATGAATCGAATCAAACTAAAATAAATGCAGTGTAACTAGAGAAGGTGCTTGCAAGTTTAGTGTAGGGATTTGAAAGACTGTACTTTTAACGTTATGATGAAGCTATCTTTTGTATATTTATAGCTGCGTATCGAGCTTCAGTCTTACTAGCAGTCATTCTCACTGTCTTTTATCTATTTATTTACTTCACACCTTAGACACAGCCAATCCCACGATTGTTACACTTTATAACGGTATCGTGCATCGCTAGAATAATTTGCAACCCGGCCCGAGTCATATAGGCGGGTAGTTTCCTAACCATCGTTCCTGGAGAGTTACACCAGTAGTAGACTACCTTCCTCCGTGCTAAACTACCAAAGCATCTCCCGGGGATTGAACCCACGCCAGAGAGGTAAGGATCAGAAGTCATCGACTCTAACCCCTCGACCACCGAGGCGGCTATATGTGCGTTATCATGCTAGAATGTAGCATATGTGATAACCTGTCATATATTTACTTTTATTATAAAATGTTTGAGATTCATTGAGTATATCTTGAGTATATAGATTTGTTTGGTATGATAACGTTTCGGTTGAGATCACTAGTTTGGTGTGGTGTTGGTAGTTTTCAGTCCGAATCACGGCAGTAGGCCACATTGAATTCACGCACGGTTTAGCGACCTTATCTTTCCTGGGCAGACTGTCAAGCAGTTTACCTGTACTATTTGCCTTCACTTTCGCAAGCAACTGAAACTTCTGTACAAAAGAGATCAGGGGTACACAGTTCGAATGACCGTAGAAAGGATTTCATGATCAATCACAACGAAAGTGACCTGCGCCCTTGAGTCGCCCTATTCACAGTCGAACGTAACCGGACGGCCTCTACATCACTCGTCTCGGGTGAACATTACATTTTATACTCTCAATATCTATGTAGTCAGTAGTCAGCACTACGTGGTTGAATGCCTGCCTGCACAGACGTAATAATAAATACATAGATATACAACCATTATCTATATTCTCTTTCATGAATACCAGCAAACATTTACTTAAAACAACAACAACAACAAAGGAGACAAAATGAAAACAAAAACTTCGAACTACGTTATAACGAGAGTAAATGGTTATCATTTAAGTGAAACACGATACAATTGTAAGTATCTAAATCATTGTTTTAAACGTCATGACTCTCTTTGTTTTGTATCTCTACAAATCGATTATCGGTAAATCTAATACGATTTACAGATCTCAATTCTAAATATTTCAAAATATAGATTACAATCGTTGAAACTTCATATCTGTCTTAATGTAATAAAATTGTGTGCGATTTTAACATTCGACACAAGCGTGAGCACAAGAACAATATTTCAAATGACCCTTTAGTTTCAGGTCACCGCTAATTTGTAACCTTTAGATCACGCACCTATTGTAATATATCGCCTGTTTACGTAAATCAATACATTGAAAAAAAAAACACATATTCTAACAGATGATATTTTCACTAATCATTTCGCTATTCATTTTCAACATCGTGATCGAAATTAATTAACCATGTTTCGCTATTAAATCTTTAATAAACAACGGAATAATATATTAAGCAGGGAACCAACCTGACAATAAAGGTACATTTTGAGAAAATATGATTTTTTACTAACACGAAGATACTCAACAATTTTACATGTATTATTTAAAGTTCAATATATTATTAATATACAGTCATATCAATAAACGTCGTCTGCTTCTTCATTGCCTTATTTTCTTCTTTTTTTTACTTTATCTTGTCTATTTTTTCTTCTTCTGTTTCGTTTTTTTTCTTCTGACCGTTTCGGAATTTCTTCATTTCTTTTTCTATTTATTTCTCCTAATAATGATATTAATACAATGTGAAGATTGCGATATTACATTCGATTATTGTATTCTTATGTACTAAATGATAGTGATGATAAATATAATTTTTTTTAAATCTTATTTATTCATTTATTTATTTTTGTATGTAAGAATACGGAGATAGTCGAACGAATTAGGCATTTCCTGTGTTGATTTTCTAAAGAAGTTAGTGAAACGAGACAAACAAATAATCAATCTATTTTTGATTTTTGGTCAGAAATTGCTGTGACTTATCCATTTTCAATTTAATATTCTGTTGTGTTTTTACTACATGGATACAACGTTACTTTGTTACAAGATGAAGTAACAAAACAAGTAGAATAATATGAATGCACATTAAAAATGCATGTATTATATTGAGAGTCATATATCATTTTAAGTAAATAAGTAATTGAACTATTATTATCAAGCAAATGTTATGAAATATGATCGATTGATTATTTAAAGAAATATGTTAAAAAAGGCTTTCAGGTTACAAACAAAAATGAAGCAAATTTATCACTTATATACAATACAATTCAATTCAATGTTTATTTGGTTTAAACATATACATGTATACAATGTTTATCGCCAATACATATGGTATTCTGGCGGCACAAGACAAAATACAAAATCAAACTTTACCGGCTGGCCCCGGGATCTCATTTTGAACGATTGTGATGATACTGTTGTAATAATTGAAATATATGATTCTGAAATGTATATATATAATTTATATATATATATATAAATCTTGATCTTTAAGACAAATAACAAAACACCTCTTTCAGAGGCATTTGTTTTGCCCAAGATGAACTTTCAATATTAAATTAATATAACTGTACCCACAAATAATATTTTTCTGGACAAACAGCAAACGATCTGCTTTTGTACGCTTAACTAAACAAATATTCAATTGAAATGGACAAATGAAATAACAATCATCTTGCTATATGGTTGAATATATCATATTTGATAAATGGGAATAAAACTCCAGGCCTGCAGGAAGAGCATTACGGTAACGCGAGTATCTTCAAAGTGATGGTTTTGAAAACTTTTGCCGGGAGTTAATCAAAATTATGGGTAAAAGGTTTGCCTGCCCTTCATTGGAGGTCATTTTGATTTACTGTGTTATTATAATTGGAGTATGCCGGGAATCAGTACCAGAAGATTACCTACACTATTATCTATTTATTAATTTGTTTATTTTTTTTTATATTATTGGTATTTAATTTATGATTTTATTTATTCATCTATTTATTTATTTATTTATTTATTTATTTATTTATTTATTTATTTATTTATTTATCTATCTATCTATTTATTTTTTATTTATTTATTTATTTACTTATTCTTCGCGAACAAATTGAGAATCTTAATAAAACTTGATAAAACAATTCCTAGCTGTCTTTGTTTCTTTTCGCTTACATAGTAGAAAATATATTTGAACAAACAAAGAAATGAATAGTCTAACTATATAACAAAGATATCTTCACAACAAATAGTTAACGAGGTGTAAAACCAAATAATTAAATCAAAGCCCACTGAATGTACTGATGGGAGAGGCTATGAAGAATGTTCAGGCTTATAGTTTTTCTTTTCTTTTTTGCTTAAAAATATCCTACCAAATAAAAAGATAGCACATTGCGTATTTATCCTTACTTTGGTTCAACCATTCATATATATGTTTAATGAGGTTGGACTATTCATTTGTTAATTTATTCCAGAAACATTGTAATTAAGGTCTACATTCGGAAACTGTTTAATCATTGTGCAAATTTTTGAAAAAACCTAAACTTGTCAATTTAATAAATGAAGCATACCAGGGCAAGTTATGGACGACCTGTCATTATCAGATCAACAAACTTTTACAACTGACCGGTTCCTTATCAAAATATTCTAAGGACTGTTCATCATAAATATTTTATGTCATTTTAATATTATTGAAATGATTAATAACAACTGCAGTGATGCAACATTTTTATTGGAACATAAAAATTTTATACACGTTTAGATGTACCCCATAATTATGAGATCAAAAGATATCTGTCTTTGTTGAATGAGTATTAACATTCATCGCTCTACGGACAGAAAGGTTTTCTTCTTCAGAAGCAAATCTCGAATAAAATCACGTTTCCCAGAAAATTAATTTCCCATTTCTTACTGACGACGTCGGATAATATTAAAGCTAAATATTTCTTGAAAAAAATACATTCTTCTGCAAAGGGCTTTATTCCCAAAACTGAATTT
This sequence comes from Ruditapes philippinarum, assembly GCF_026571515.1. Classification (NCBI taxonomy): domain Eukaryota; kingdom Metazoa; phylum Mollusca; class Bivalvia; order Venerida; family Veneridae; genus Ruditapes; species Ruditapes philippinarum. Next base: position 5,408 of record NW_026866046.1, on the reverse strand, counting down.
CAACCTAAGTGAAAAATTGCATTCAGGGAAGTTATATCTTCTTTTTTTTACGCCAACACTCAAAACACTTTCAACCAAAACTTATGGTATTAAACGATAGGATTCTACGTGTATTTTTAAACCCCCTCACTAGCTTGAATATTATTACTGACGGGAAAATTTCTGTTGTTAACAGGCGTTGGCGGTTATTTATTACGTAGGGTTTTCCCTTGTCGACCATTTCCCGCAAATTTAGATGAGAACATCGAAAGCCCTCAGTGCTATGAATGGTGTTATAAAATGGCGTGTTTTTGGAAAGTTTTTGTTGAAACTTCTTCCAAAAATACCTCCAGAGGCGTGCACGTCGCGGAGAAGGCAACACGGAAGGTTTCATAGTCATGTCCTCTAAGTAAACCAAGGGATTGGTTGACCTGTCGTGACTTACTCTGGAGGTTTGGCCCGCTAATAGATCGTTTTTGTTCCAGCAAAATGTGATTGCCTTACGGTATTGTTCGTCTCCTTTACCACCAAAAGAACGAAGAATGGGCTTCCAGGAAGAATCTGCTTTGAAAAAAGACGCCCCAGATGCTATAATCTCGGACATATGGTTATTCCCGGCGCCGAGTTAAATAAACTTAAAAACACACACCACTTTTGTTGAAAACAAAAACAACATTCACATTTTCTGTTAAATTTTTTCAATTGTTGAAAATGAATAAAAATTTTCCCTCTTATGCCGCCCATTATTTTTTAGAACACAACCATAAAAGTCTTTTTTTTTTATTTTTCAAATAAACATTTATCCACTTCAGCGCCGAGCAATATATCCCGGTTTCAAATTTAAAGTTTCGTAAGTTAATTTTTAATGACTTTCCCGTTGGCTCGACTGTAAGTAATTTGTAATGTAGCGGTTTATTTTTTGGATTGTTGTTTTTTTGTTTTTGTTTTTTAATTAAAAGCTTCTTATTCTTTTATATTTTTTATATCTCATAAATCTGTATGAAAAAATTTGAATTTTATTACAAAATGGACTATTCAAATTATTTGAGATGCCCATTAGAATTTGAATAACTTTCTAATTACACAATACGGGCTCTACTGATCTTGCGTCTTTCTCGAAATATTATTTTCCTTGTTAACAACATTATTTGACCACAATATTTCTGTCAATTAATCGTTCACTTTACTTCCGATTTGTGGTACGGAAACCCCCACTTTTCTTTGGTTTCTAATCAATTCGAATCTTATAATCAGTTTAATGGGATCACCACCGGGTAAACGACACTAGGTTTACTTTGGTCATGTTTTTTACCACAAATATTTGAATGTTTCTATTATGGGGATTAAAAATGAGCATAGTTAACTAAAACAACCTGGGTTTGAATAAATTCCTGAACCTGGTCTAATTTCTAATTATGAGATTAGTGAATAATATAAGACTTTCACTACAAAATAATTACCATAAACCCAAAAGAACCATGTTTAAATTTATTCCTTTACCCAAATAAAAAGATCAGAGTAGGGGGAATCTGTCCCAATTACCAAAGATCTTTTATTTAAAAGTTTGATTTAATGAATTATGTAAGATGAAAATATTAAGTATTCTTTTTTTTTTGCTAATGTAAAATTGTAATTAAATATGTGCCTGGGGATTTTTGTCGGAGGTCCCTTAGGGGTTTTGTAAGTTAAATACGTTTTTTTTCGGCGATAATTTAAAGAATAAAATGTTTGTTAAAACTAATGTCATTCACCACAGTGAATTAGTTAGTTTAAGTATGCAAAATATTTACTAAACACTAAATATGATTTAGCGGGTTTATGGAGCGTTTTTCCGGCGTTACAGCCTCCCTGGGGTTACAAAAAAAAGTTTAGTTTTCCTTATAGTTTCACTCAAGCTGATCCAGGGTCCTGATGTAAGCACAGTTGTAAAAATTGCCTTTTAAAAAATTTAAGGACTATTAATCGGTTATAACAACAAAAGCACATGCCTGATATTGAGAATACGTAGTTGCAAACGTCCAGTTAAACCCTCAAAAACATTTGGTCGCTGCGTTATAATTGGAAAAAATTGTTATTTCAAAAATAATAAAAGAATAAATTTGCCACTGAAATTAAAGCATTTACTTATAAATTTTTTATGCTTTTTTGTTAAAAAAATGGGATAAAGTTTTTTTTTTTGAAGCTTTTCATTACCAGAACTATTTAATACAGAACGTACGTAATATGGCCTAAAACCTGATTTACCGCGCAGTATGACCGTAACGGAGTAGTATTTAAAAAAAATCAAGAATTTTTTCAGGAGGAATTATTATCTTTACAAATTGCAGAATAAATTAAAGAAATGAAAATGATTTTCATATTGGTAAAATGTCTGTTATTGATTATGAGTTCCCAGCTTAGAAAAAAAATCCAAAGTACTATTTTTGAAACCTGATTACCGGTGGCAAAGACGTCACAGTAGTGATTTAAAAAAAAAATTCAAAGAATTTTTTCAGAGAAAATTATTATCTTTACAAATTGCCCAAATATGAAATTTAAAGTTAATGAAAAATATTTTTCATATTGTTTAAATGGTCTGTGATGATGAATAGTCAGCTTAGAAAAAATCAAGGTACTATTTTTTGACCGATTCCGCCAGTAAGATTTGACCAGACAGTTTATTAAACATTGGTCGGCATGGCCTCCCCAAAAAACAGTCCATTTTAAATGCCCAAATTTTTTTGAAGAATTGCACTGCAAATGAAAAGAATACCGAAATAAAACCGCACCTTTTAAATACCAATGTTATTTAAAAAATCATTTAAAAAAAAAAAAAAATAATGGATCATATACACCTATTTTAACCCATGTTTGTCCTAACTATAGTAATAGAAGTATAAATCATTGTCCCAATACCCAAGGCGAGATAGGATCCCTTTCTCATTCCAATATTGTTCCCAATTTGCATTGAAGGTCTATTTAAAAAGTTTTTTTAGTAGTGACAAAAGGGATATGTATGCCGAATATTTTAAATACCTGTTAAAAGAACATCAATTAAATATAAAAAAGGACATACAATCACAAATTGCGGATTGTATTTTTAAAAATTTTCCCCCAACGATTATCTCGATAATGTTTATTCTATTGTGTTGATCCGTATAATAAATTTTAGAAGAATTTATTAAGGATACTTATTCTTACTTCATTAAGAATTTTATATATACACACTATAATAATAATAATAATAATAGGTTTAATTTAATTTAAATAAATAATAAAATTTAATAATAATTATAATTAGAATCTATAATAATTTAATGATAAAAATAAAAATAATAATGAAATAATAATTTAATAATAATTTTTAAATAATAATAATAATATTTATTTAATAATAATTATCATAAAAAATAAAAAAAAAATTGAATGAATAGTTAAATAATACTAATAATACTTTAATACACTACTTACTACTACTACTAATAAATAAATAATGATAATTGATTTATAATGTTAATAATAATAATAATAATAATAATTATAATTCAAAATTATAAAATTATAATGAGTAATAAAAAAAAAAATAATAATAAAATAATAATTAATATTATTATTATTTTTATTATTATTATTATTATTTATTATTTATTAAATTTATATTATTAGATTTTAATAAAACACAACCACATCATTTTTTTTTGCTTCGTTATTATATCTTTATTTAAAAATAATAATAAACAATAATAATAATGAAAATAATAGTATTAATAATTTATAATGAATATAATAAAACTTTGTTATAATTGTAATTTATTTTTATTTATCATTACTTTCATAAAAGGAATTATATAATAATTATATATCATCATCATATTTTTTTATTATTATTATTACAATTGATATTATAAATATTATTATATTGATCATAACATCATCAGCATCTTCTTCCTCTCCTTATTCTGCTTGATCATCATCAGTATCATCATCATCATCATCATCATTTTATTATTATTATTATTATTATTATTATTATTATTATTATTATTATTGATATTTTAATTATTATCATTATATTTATCACAACATTATTAGTCCTTCTTGCTTCTCCTTCCGCTTCATCATTCATTACATCATCATCATCATTATCATCGTCTCATCATCATCATCTCATATCAATATTATTGACATAATTATTTTTCTCATATGCCACACAATTTATTAACCTTAAAAATAGAACGGTTGAACCCCAGCATTGTTTGAATATCGCCGTTTCAATTTGTTTTCCAAAATACGATATAAAAACAAGACAAGCAATCGACAGCGGTTTAAGAACCTGTATATCTTTAAACACATTACTGGACAATGCATTGAATACTTAAGGTAAAATTTTTCTCAGACATATTTTTTCAAATTAAAACATTTTGCTAAAAATCTTTGGAATCGAATGTTAAATTATTTTTTATACCTAATGTACTTAAAAAATTTTTCGAATGTATATAAAAACTACACGGCAAAAAAAGAAAGCGTTGAATAAAAAATCGTGATTCTTACACAATGTGCATTCAAACGGTTTTCTTTTTTACACTATTGAATCAACGCTTCACTAAACCGCCAATATATAGTTAATCTTACGATTTGGCTAAAGATTCGGTTTGAAGATACGCTTTGTTTAATAAAAATTGTGCTTTAATAGCAAAAAAATCTTATTAATTTGGTAAAAAAATATATGGATGTAGATTGTATGTGAAACAAATTAAGGCGTACGTAAGATATTTTTCTATATTTAGATAATTTGTAATTATTGTTCACAATTGATAAAGAATATCTATATATTATTAGATTATTACAAGGTTTTTGACACGTTATATGATCGTATATAAACTGATGTTCGTATATATATAACCCGAGCCGCAAGGATATGTTTATATTGCAGACCAACAATATTATAAGACCATTGTTTTCGACAATCTATTGAATACTTAATGGAAAACTTTCTCAAAACATGTTTCTATTCAAATTAAAACAATTTTGCTAAAAACTTTGGTAACCTAATATTATATTTTTATTAATTTTTTTTATCAATTTTCCCTTCATTTGAGGGGGGGGGGGAATAACTGCGTAAATTGACAGCAGCCGTGTATATAGTTAATTTTATATAAACGTCAAAAATTAAAATTTCATTCTAGGATACTTATTATCTGAGGCAATAAAGTATTTCAATCCAAATTTTTCAATTTGATATTTTTTACGTGTAATAGAATAATTTTGTCCAAAGTATACAATTAAATTGAATAAAAAGTACTGTATATACACTTGTGTTAACATTTTGTGTATGCGTCAGCCATATGTCAGTTTAAAAATTACATTGGGGATGTTTTTTCAATCCAAACACCTTAAAGCACTAACAAAATGTCTGAACAAATTTGGGAAACCTTTCCCAATAAAAAATC